>NC_057863.1:313931160-314119123 GCF_019393635.1 Dromiciops gliroides | reverse complement strand
CATAAACCAAAAATATATAGTCATAATTCTAAAACGTACTCAGAATTATTTTTTGAGTAGGTTTGGTTATTAGTGAATAGAAAAATGAGCATAATTAATCATATAAACAAATAACCCCACACATATCAATAAATTCAGAAGTATCTTTAAAAATATAAGGTTTTATGTTTAAAAACACTAAAAAGAAATGACATGGAAAGTCCTTTCTTTTATATAATTAAAAGTATATTATTTAATAGAGCAATTATTTTTGGGAGAGGCAGTGTGTTGTAGTGACAGTGTGCTGGATTTAGAGGGGGAATGACCTGGATTCTAAACTGACTCAGACCTCCATATACTTGTGAATTTGGGAAAGTCATTTAATCTCTCCTGTTCCTCATTTTCTTTCTCTGTAAATGTAAATTAATGTACTACAATTTAGGGTTGTTAGAAAGATAGCATAAGATCAAAGAGATAATGCATATTAGGGGCTTTGCAAATCTTAAATGTGTTGTTGTATTTATATATGCAGACATATTTGTATGCATATACCATACCTATATATACATATACATAAAACACATACAAGCACATACATTATACCTGTATAGATTCATTATACATATTTGGATATGAATACACAATACGTACATATATCTCTCTATCTCTATCTCTATATAATTTTCAGTGAAGAAATACACAAAATTTTCTAGTGTGAATACATAAACGATATTGTCATTTGCTTAGAAAAACACTAGAGAATAGGCAAATTAAGATAAGTGAGGTGACTATTAGTATCAATAAAATTTTAGGATAGAAAATAATCCATCTAAATTTTTAGCTTTTTTTTTTGGTCACAATAAAACAAAACAAAAGAGAAATAATAACCCCCCCAAGGAGTAATTGATAGGAAGAATATTTCTAATAATAGTAATTATAAAACTCATGATACATCTAGGAGTTAAATTACCAAATACACTTGTGTCTTATATACCTGCAGCTACAAACACTTTTTAGAGACATACATACTTCTTTTTATCTTTTTATTTCATTATATATTTCCCAATTACATATAAATTTAAAATTCATTTTTGAAAATTTTGATTCCAAATTCTTTTCCTTCTCTTCTGTGGCTTCACTCACTGAGAGGCAAACATGATATTGATTATACATGTGAAGTCATACAAAAACATATTTTCTTATTAAGCCATGTTGCAAAAGAAAACACACACACCAAAATAAGAAAAATAAAGTAACAAAAATATGCTTTAGTCTGTAATCCAATGTTCATCAGTTCTTTCTCTAGAGGTAGATAGCATTTTTAATCATGGATCTTTGGATTTGTCTTGGATCATTGTCTTGGATTAGGGTAGCTTTCCACAGTTACTGTGTACAATGTTCTTCATGTTTCAGTTTACTGCACTTCACATCAGCTCATAGAAGTCTTCCATAATTTTTCTTAAACCTTGCTCAGCATTTCTTAATGCACATTAGCATTCCAATACAATTGTATACCACAACTTGTTTAGCCAATTGATGGGCATCCCCTCATTTTCAATTCTCTGCCAACACAAAAGAGCTACTAAATATCTTTGTATAAAAGGACTTCCCCCATTTCTTTGATCTCTCTGGAATATGGATGTATAGATGTAATAAATTCTCTGAATTTATTTATGATATAAAACCGTATATATAAATCAATATCCAGTTTGACCTTGTCTTGGTATACTTGTAGATATTGTCCTTTGCTTAGTTTTTTCAAGACTGTTTTCTAGTTTTCCCCAAAATTTTTTGTCAATAGGTGACAAAAGCTTGGATCTTTGGGTTTATCAAATAACTGGACTATTATGTCATTTATTGCTGTGTATGTGTGCCCAATTTATTCCACTGATCTACCCCTCTATTGCTTGGCTGGTACCAGACCATTTACATGATTATCTCGATAATATACTGAAGTCTGCTGCTGATAGGCTGTTCTTCACATAATAATAGATTTAGTACCCATCCCTATGTTAACCTTTTGTGTGTCTCCCTGTTTCAAGTGTTAATCTTTTTTTTTTTTTTTGCAATGCGGGTTACGTGACTTGCCCAGGGTCACACAGCTAGTAAGTGGTCAAGTGTCTGAGGTTGGATTTAAACCCAGGACCTCCTGAATCCAGGGCAGTGCTTTATCCACTTCGCCACCTAGCTGCCCCTCAAGTGTTATTCTTATAAACAACATATTGTTACATTATGGTTTCTAATACATTCTCCTATCCAATTTTGTTTTATGTGTGAGTTCATCCCATTCATATTCACCATTATGATTACTGTGTATTTCCCTCTATCCTATTTTCTTCTATTTATCTTTATCTCTCTTTCTGTCTTGTCCCCTCCTCTAAATTTGTTTTGCTTCTGACACTGTCTTCTTTTATCTGCACTCTTTTTATTACTCCCCCTTTTCTTATTCCCTTCCCCCTTCTACTTCCCTTTTGGGTAAGATAGATTTCTATGCCCAATTGACTGTGTATTTTTTCTCTTTGAATCCCATTCAGATGAGAGTGAGGTTCAAATTATTGCTTATCCACCCCAACAATACCCCTCACCCCATTGTAAAAGTTCTTCATTGCAGGCCTCTTTTATGTGAAATTAATTTCTCCCATTCTTCCTCTGCCTCCCCACTTCTCCCAGTGGATCCCCTCTTTCTTGCCAGTCAATTTTTTTCTCATTCACATGTAGGAGTGACAAGTATCATTTTCCCCATATAGAAAAGTAAACAGTTTAAGATTATTGAGTCCTTATGATTTCTCTTTCATGTTTACCTTTTTATACTTCTCTTGAATGTTGTATTTAAATGTCAGATTTTCTATTCAGCTCTGTTCTTTTCATCAGAAATGCTGAAAATCTTCTATTTCATTGAATATAAATTTTTACCTTTGAAGGATTATACTGAGTTTCAGTGGGTAGGATATTTGTAGTTGTAATCCTATCTCTTTTGTCTTCCAGAATATCATATTTTAAGCCCCTCTACTCCTTTAACATGATACTTAAT
Organism: Dromiciops gliroides; assembly: GCF_019393635.1. NCBI lineage: Eukaryota > Metazoa > Chordata > Mammalia > Microbiotheria > Microbiotheriidae > Dromiciops > Dromiciops gliroides. Next base: position 314,116,113 of record NC_057863.1, on the reverse strand, counting down.
TAGTCTTGTGTGATCCTAACTCTGCCTCATAATATTTGAATTTTTTTTCTGGCTCTTGAAGTATTTTCTCTTTGACTAGGAATTTGGCAATGATATCCCTGGAAACTTTATTTTTGAGATCTCTTTCAGGACATGATCAGTGGATTCTTTAGCCATGCCTACTTTATTCTCTAGTTCTAGGATATTGGTGTGGTTTTCCTTGATAATTTCTTGATATATAATGTCTAGGCTCTTCTTCTGATCAAGACTTTTAGGCCAGCCCAGTAATTCTTCAATTATTTCTTCTTGATTCATTTCCCAAGCTCAGCTATTTTTCTTATGAATATTTTATTTTTCTTCATGTCTTTTCATTCTTTTGACTTTGTTTTATTGTTTCTTGATGTTTTATAATGAGTCATTAGCTTCCACTGGCCCAATTCTAATTTTTTAAGGAATGCTTTTCTTCAATGAGCTTTTGTACTCTTTTTCCATTGGCCATTATGCTTTCTAAAGAGTTATTTTTCTCAGTAAAGTTTTTTTCCATAAAAGTATTTTATTATTTTCCAGTTACTGTAGAGATAGTTTGCAACATTCTAAAATAAGATTTCTAGGTTCAATTTTTTCTCCCTCCCCCCCTCTCCAAGACAGCTAGCAACCCAATATAGGTAATATATGTACAATCACATTAAAATATTTCTGCATTAGACATGCTGTGCAAGATGAAACAAAGTAAAAAGAAAAACCTCAAAAAGAAAACAAAAAAAATAGAGATTGTATGGTTCAATCTGCATCTAGATTCCATAGTTTATTTTTTCTGGATTTGGAGAACATTTTCCATCATGAGTACTTTGGAACTATATTGGACCATTGTATTGCTGAGAAGAGTCAAGTCCATCATGGGTGATCAGCACACATGTTGTTGATACTGTGTACAATGTTCCCTGGTTCTGCTCACTTCACTCAGCATCAGTTATGTAAGTCTTTCTAGGTTTCTCTGAAATCTGCCTGCTCATCGTTTTTTTACAGCACAATAATATTCCATTACATTCATATACCATGACTTGTTCAGCCATTCCCAATTGATGGACATCCCTCAACTTCCAATCCTTGCCACCACTAAAAGTGGAGCTACAAATATTTCTGTACGTGTGGGTCCTTTTCCCCTTTTCATGATCTCTTTGGGAAAAAGACCAAAGAGTGGTATTGCTGGGTCAAAAGGTATGCACAGCTTTATAGCCCTTTGGGCATAGTTCCAAATGCTCTCCAGAATGGTTGGATCAGTTCACAGCTCCACCAACAATGCATTAGTGTTCCAATCTTTCCACACTTCTCTAACATTTATTATTTTCCCTTTATTGTTATATTAGCCAATCTGATAGGTGTGAAGTGGTACCTCAGAGTTGTTTTAATTTGCATTTCTCTAATAAATAGTGATTTAGAGCATTTTTTCATATGACAATAGATAGCTTTTATTTCTTCATCAGAAAACTCCCTGTTCCTTTGACTATTTCTCAATGGGGGAATGACTTGGATTCTTATAAATTTGATTTAGTTCCTGATAAATTTTAGAAATGAGGCCTTTGGGGGGCAGCTAGGTTATGTGGTGGATAAAAGCACCAGTCCTGGATTCAGGAGAACCTGAGTTCAAATCCGGTTTCAGACACTTGACACTTACTAGCTGTGTGACCCTGGGCAAGTCACTTAACCCTCATTGTCCTGCAAAAAACCCCAAACCAAACCAAACGAAAACAAACAAACAAAAACAGAAATGAAGCCTTTGTCGGAAACACTAGCTACAAAAATTGTTTCTCAGCTTTCTGCTTCTCTTCTAATTTTGGGCGCATTGTTTCTGTTTGTACAAACCCTTTTTAATTTAATGTAATCAAAAATAATCCATTTTGCATTTCATAATACTCTCTCTCTCTTGTTTGGTCATAAACTGTTCTTCTTTCCATAAATCTGAGAGGTAACTATTCCTTCCTCTTATAATTTACCTATAGTGTCACCTTTTATGTCTAAAGCATGTACCCATTTTGACCTTTTTAAGTATAAGATGTAAGATATTGGTCTATGCCTAGTTTCTGCCATACTCTCTTCCAGTTTTTCCAGCAGTTTTTTGTCAAATACTTACTCTCAGAAGCTGGAGTCTTTGGGTTTATCAAACCAGTACATTACTAAAGTAATTTACTACTGTGTCTCCTGTGCTTAACCTATTCCTCTGATCCACCACTGTATTTCTTAGCCAGTACTAAATAGTTTTGATGATTGCCCACTTTATAGTAAAGCTTTAGATTTGGTACAGCTAGCCTACCTTCCTGTGCATTTTTTCATCAGTTCCCTTGATATTCTTGACTTTTTGTTTTTCCAGATGAATTTTGTTATTTTTTCTAACTCTACAAAATAATTTTAGGTAATCTGATTGGTATGTTACTGAATAAGTAAATTAATTTAGGTAGAATTGTCATTTTTATTATATTAGCTCATCCTATCCATGAGCAATTGATATTCTTCCAATTATTTAGATCTGATTTGATTTGTGTGTAAAGTGTTTTGTAATTATGTTCATAGAGTTCCTGGGTTTATCTTGGCAAGTAGACTCCCAAGTATTTTATATTGTTTACTGTTATTTTAAATGGAACTTCTCTTTCTATCTCTCTCTGCTGAAGTTTGTTGGTCATGTATAGAAATGCTGATAATTTACATTGATTTATTTTATATCACTGCAACTTTGCTAAAGTTCTCAGTAAAGTTTTGTACCTCCTTTTCCATTCAGCCAATTTTATGTTCTAAGGTAATATTTTTTCAGTATTTTTTTGCCTCTTTTAACCAAGCTGGTTATTGTCTTTTTATCTTATTCTTGTATCACTCTAATTTCTTTACTAATTTTCCTCTATTATTCTTATTTGATTTTTAAAATACATTTTAGCTCTCCAGGAATTCTTATTGGGCTTGTGTCCAATTCATATACTTTCTTCTTCAAGGCTTTGCTTGTAGCTATTTTGACTTCATTGTCTTCTTCTGATTTTGTGTCTTCATCTTCCCTGTCATCATGGTACTTTTTATGGTCAGTTTTTTCCCCTCATTTCCCCACCCTATTCTTGATTTTAAACTTTATGTTTAAAGTTTGGCTCTCTTCCTGGTATGGGGAGAATGGAGTGCTGTCCAAAGCTACAGGCTTTTTTTTTTTTTTTGGGTTTTCAGAGTCAGTTCCAGGGGTTTGGAAGTTTTTTCATTCTTTCAAGGTGGTATAATTTGAGGAGAGTTGTGATCACTCTTCTGCTGGTCTGTTCTCTGGTTCTTACATGGGAAAAGCCCCTGATTGCTTGGGGTTATAATCAATACTGCTTTCTCAGTATTAGAAGTAGTACTGTTTCTCAGGGTCCCTGATCCCATGTGATTCAAAGTGCTCATCTCTGCTCTTGAACTATCACCCAGAAGTGGTTATAGGCAATAAAGTTGTCAAACATCATCCAGTCCTGGGTCCAATATCTTTCTGACCACTTCTCAGGTCCTTTTACCATCTCTGTCTTGAGAGTTCCTGAAGCTGTCACTGCTTTGGTTATCAACACCAAGTCCCACCATTGATATTTTACCCATGTAAATATATTTTCTTCTACCCACTAAGTGATCCATCTCTTGTAACAAAAGGAAAAAAAGAAAAAAGTCAGTTCTATCAAACTATTAAATCAACCAAGGGTAAAAGTTTATATAATATTACATATCTACAATCTTCCATTTCTATAAAGATAGGAGTGAGATTCATTTTTTCTTCTCTTTGAAGGCTAAATCTAGTGATGATAGTTCCACAGCTTTCATTTTTTGAACTGTTTTTTAAAGAAATAAAAGCAATCAACATTTATATGAAAACATGCTCCATAATCGCTAGTAATCAGAAATGCAAATTAAAATAACCCTGAGTTTTTACAGTATGCCTGTTAAATTGGCAGAGACATCAGTGTTTGAGAGGCCATGGAAAAACATCTACCCTAATATACTTTTGGCTGCATTGTACATTGGGGTGACAGTTCTGGAAAACACTTTTGAATTATGTAAAGAGTTATTAAATTGTTCATATCTTTTGATGCTGGGCATGTGCTTCAAGGAAGTCAAAGACAGAAAGAAAGGTCCCATATAGGCCAACATATTCATAACAGATTCATGGTAGGAAAAGACAAACAAACAAAAAAATTTTTTTAAAAACCAAACAAGTGGATATTTGATGGGGTTGAACAAACTATGGCATATGAATGTAATTGTGCCATAAGAAATGGAAAAGATGGAGAAAAATGGGAAAACATGAATTGATGGGGAAGGAGGAGTGAAGGGAATAAGCATTTCTATAGCACCTATCATGTTCCAGACTCTGTTCTAAGCACTTTACAAATATCTCATTTGAGCCTCATAACAACCTTGCAAGATAGGTGCTATTTTTACTCCCATTTTTACCACTGAGGATACTGAAGCAAGCAGAGGTTGTGCCTTTCTCAGGATCACACAAATCAGGTTTCCTTGACTCCAGACCCAGGGCTTTGTCCAGTCTTCTACCAAGCTGCCTTTGATAGATATCAAAGAAAGCAAAGGAAGAAAAATATGCACTATGACTATAATAATGTAAATGGGAATAATACTAAATTGTTACTGACCTCATATTAAACTGGAGAAGTTAAATCCAGCAAAACAATGTATGTTATGCAACAATTATGTAAATTAAAACAATTATATTGGCATTGACCTCAGATTAGGGGATATATTGAGGTTCGATGAAAAGGCTGAAGTTGGAGAGCTGAGCTCTGAATCAGGGACCCAAGTTCATATCCCAGCTCTGCCAGTTAATATATATGGTGCCTAGAACAAATCTCTTCCCTTTTCTGGGTCTCAGTTTGGCTCTAGTTTCCCTTTAGAAACTGTTTTTGCCTTTGGTAAGCATGGTACAAAAGGATTTCAGACTACGCTAAGGGTTAAACTTTAAAAGAAGCATTTAAGACAAAGAGATCACTATATAGTTATCCCTTCCACATCATGCCTTTCCCTATTGTAGTTTCCATATATTGCAGGTCAGCATAAGAAATTAAATCAGAAATTTTGGGGAGTTTTGTGGAACCCATAGATGACATGCAAAGGCCAGCAGATGGCACAGAAAAAGTTTAGAAACTCATAAATGCATAAAATATGTGTATATTGTTGAATAATATCAACATATTTTATCTCTTAATATCATAATAATTCAGACCTAGTCTGATACAAAGAAAGGGCCACAAAAATTTTACATAGATTTTCTAGATCGCAGGGGTGCCATACCCCTAACCCCTGTGATGTGGAAGGGGTAACTGTAATATTATTTTTCTATTTTTTTTAAGGGGAAAGAAGGTGGGTCTTAATATGCTTCCATAGTAGCAAGTATATTTGTCTCACTTGGCCTCCATGACAATGTACTTCCAGACAAAGCAAAAGTTGTGTGTGAGCATTCAATTAGAAGCAGCTGAAGGATAAGCAGGAAGCAAATGCTAGAGTCCAAGGATAGGGCATGGGGAATAACCAGTAGGGCAGAAAGGGCTGATAGCAGAATCCAGGAACCAATCAAGCCAATGGGTAAAGCGCCAGAGTCTCAAGTATAGTTTGCTTAGCAGAGAAAACAGAGCGAAGTAGATGTGGGACCAGGGGAAGGAAGCAAACAGATATGGAGAACAGTGCTTGTCAAAGGAAACAGCCTTATCTTGTGAAATATTCTTTTACTGTGTCATTTTTTATGCCAGAACAGTATTTGGTCATGTCCCATCCATTGGATCGATGCCATACATCTGTGAGCTTTATGCAGCTCCGACAAATTCACATTTTTTTAGTGATAGTTGAACATAGCCTTTTTAATAAGCAAAAAAGAAATTAATGAGATAGTCAAATAAACATATTACATTCACAAACATCAAACAACCTTAATCAATTGGCCAGAGTGGCTAGGAGTCTGGCCAGTCTACATACATTTTGGGGTCCAGTCTACAAACATTTTCAGGTCCAGTCTTTAGTCCTGATTTCATTCACATAAATTCATTCACTTATACACATACCTATTTGTTTTTCCTCTTGTTAGTACTATAAATTACTGGATCTCATAGTATCCTTTGGGCTTAAATGTTAAAGAATGACAACTTCAAATTTATGTTGCCCAGTATACAAGTAACCATTCATAACTTGTCAGTCCAGTATCCTTGTCAGGAAAACCCCCAAATGGGGTCACAAAGAGTCGGAAACAACTGAAAAACAATTGAAAAAAAGACATATCTATGAGTTGCATTTCAAACAAAGTATTACAAGTTTTAGAGCTTGTCGAGAGTATATGGGAAAAATAAAATCTTTTTTTTTGTTTTGTTTTGGTTTTTGTTTGGTTTTTTTAGTGAGGCAATTGGGGTTAAGTGACTTGCCCAGGGTCACACAGCTAGTAACTGTTAAGTGTCTGAGGCCAGAATTGAACTCAGGTACTTCTGACTTCAGGGCCAGTGCTCTATCCACTGCACCACCTAGCTGCCCCTGAAAAATAAAATCTTAAAAAGAAACCATAACCTTACAAACTTGAATAAATTCCTGTGTGTGAGTGTGTGTGTGTGTGAGAGAGAGAGAGAGAGAGAGAAGGGAGGAAACTAATATAAAAAAGAAGAGATTAGCAATTAAAGGACAAAGAAAGTTTCGTTCTGTGGTAAAATATGAAAGTTTTTAACAGTCGGTTAGGATAACTGAAAGACGCCAGTTTTTCAAGGACCACCCTTTTGGGGAGGAGATGAACAGTCCGCCTGCTGCGCATGTCAGACTGCCTGCCGGGTTTTTTGGACTTCCGGGGTGGAGAGAACGAGAGTAGCCTTTTTGCCTGCTTGGCGGGACTCCTGGCGGCGCGGCACAGACGGTCTCCCTCACTCCAAAGGTGGCCTTTTTGGTTTGGTGAGTTTTTATAAGGAATATAGACTAAGCCTAGATTTAAGACGATTTGTACTGTATTTCTATTTTCCTATCCTTCTAATCAACAACACCTTATATACAATAAAGGCTCTATCTAGAAAACCAGAAGCTTCTTCCATTTACTAGTCTGGGAGATAAATTAAGGGAAAAGTTAAGTAGGGGAGATTTATGATCTAATATCCAATTTTAAATCTCACAGTTCAGAGGTGGTGTTAGAACAGAGTCTGAAAAGAAGTCAGGGAAAAGAAGAGATGAAGGTGTGAGGTGTGGGGGCCAGAGAATTCCAAGCACTGAGAAAGTCAATGTAAAAGTGTTTTGTTCAAAGAACTTCAAGTAGACTTGTGTAAGTGGATTACAGAGTGCATGGAGAGGATTAAGGTGTAAGAAGGCTGGAAAGGTAGGATGGGGTCAAGTTATAAAGAATTTTAAATGCCAAACAGAAGAGATAATATTTGCCCTGGAAGGTAATAGAGAACCACTGGAGCTCATGAAGATGAGGGCTGATATGGTCATATCTGTACTTTAGAAATATTACCTTGGCATAGGTGGGGCATAGATTGGAATGAGGAGAGACTTGGTGTAGGGGGAGCAGTTAGGTGATTGCATTAGCCCAAACAGGAGAAGGTGAGGGCCTGAGGTAGGATTGTGGCTATATGAGTGGTGAGAAGTGGATGTACTTTGTAAGATCTTGTGAAGATAGAAACAAAAAGATTATGTCATGGATTGGATATGTAGGCTGAAGGAAAGTGAGATGAAAAACATTCAGTTTGTGAGCATGGGTGACTAGGAGGATGGTAGTGCCTTCAACAGAAATAAGGAAATTCAGAAGGGGAAGGACTTTTTGAGAAAGATAATGAGTTTTGTTTTGGGCATGGAAAGTTTGAGATGGCCAAGGGATATCCAGTTTGATGTTATCAAGAGGCAACTGGAGATTTGTGGCTGTAGCTCAGCAGAGAGATTAGGGTTAGAGAATCTAGAGGCAGCTAGGTGGCACAGTGGATAAAGCACTGGCCCTGGATTCAGGAGGACCTGAGTTCAAATCTAGCCTCAAACACTTGACACTTACTAGCTGTGTGACCCTGGGAAGTCACTTAACCCTCATTGCCTGACCAAAAAAAAAAAAAAGAGAGATTATACACAAACACGCATAGATTAGTTAGATAGAGAACGATTCATCTACTATACCTAGATCTATTTCTCTATCTCTCTGTCTGTCTCTCTGTCTCTCTGTCTGACTGTCCATCCATTCATCCATCCATCCATCCATCCATCCATCCATCTATCTATCCATCTATCCATCTGTCTATCGATCTATCGATCTATTGATCTATCAATCTATCTATCATCTACCTCTGTGTGTATATAATCTCTAACCCTTATCTCTGCCAATGTATAGTCACAAATCTATAGTCACCTCTTGGTCATATCAAATTGGACATGCCAAAGCTATCTAAAATTTGTTATGTTCAGAACTTATCTATATTTATATCTCAACCCTGATGCATTCACATACATGCATGCATACATACATACAGGCACATCTCCAACACTATATATCTGCATAGAGATGAAAATATGAAGTGATATAGGTTTGAATGATAAGGGATCCTAAACAGAGTGTTAGGGGATACTCATTATTAGAAGGCATAAAGAATCCACAAAAGGGATTGAAAAGTAGTCGTCAGATTGGAGGAGAACCAAAAGAGAGCAGTGTCATGAAAACCTAGAGAGCAATGAGTAAACAGAAGAAAATTGTGATTGTCAGTGTCAAATGTTGCAGAGAAGTCAAGGAAAATCAAAACTGAGAAAAGGCCATTAGATTTGGTAATTAGGAAATTCTTGGTAGTTTTGGAGAAGACAGTTTCAGTTGAATGATGAGATTGTTAGTTTTTTTTTTTGAGGGTTTAGAAATGAGAGAAAGGAGAAGTTGAGGAGTTAATTGTAGATGGATTTCTCAAGGAGTTTAACAATGAAGGGAAAGAACAATATAGGATAATAGGTGGCAGGAAAGATGGAACAAATCAGGATTTTTTAAGAATGGGGAAGACACAGACATGTTTGTAGGCAGTGGCAAAGGAGCCAATTGATAGGGAGAGTTTGAAGATGAGAGAGAGAGTGAGGATTATATTATGGATAATGTGCTGGAGAAGTCTGGAGGGGATGGGATCAAGGGCACATGCCAAGTGTAGTCTTGTCAAGGAGAAGGACCCCCTCTTCATCTGAGACCAGAGTGAATGAGATAGTAGAGTAAAACATCTAAGTAATGTGTGATGATGAGAAAGGGATAAGGGGAAGCTCTTGGTTGTCTCAGTTTTTTTCTGGTGAAGTATGAATCCAGGTCCTCATCTAGGAGGATAGTGGCAGTGGATGCTATGGGAAGGGAAATAAGTTCCTGTAGCTGATACTGTCTGTGTGACCCGGGGCAAGTCATCTGACTTTTTAAAGACTCATTTCCTCCTCTGTAAAATGAGGATAACAACAGCATCTATTTCACAAGGTTGTTGTTGGGGCTCAAATAAGATCACATGTATAAAGCATTTTGCAAACCTCAACATAATCTATACATAACAGCAATTATTATAAAACTATCCAAAGGAAGTAAAATGTCAAGCTATTTAACAACTTGCAATGGAGCATCTTCAAAAGAAAAATCATCAAAGGAAATGCACCTGTCTACTTCCTGTAACTATTTTACACAAGGTCTTGTAGAGTTAGGACAAAGAGTTTCTTCAGCTTAAAATATTATGTGTTCCTGAGGTTGCCTGCTGCCTTTTAAAGGTCACATTTACTGCTCAACTAAGAAATAGAACTGTTATATCTTATAAAATATTATTATGAAGGAGGATAGATTTTTGAAGAATACTTTTTTCTCCTTCAGAAACCATAGTGGCATTCTTTTTTTTTATAAAAGGATTTTATTATTTTCCAGTTACATTTGGAGATAGTTTTCAACATTTGTTTTTATAAGATTTCTAGTTTCAATTTTCCTCCCTCCTTCCCCTTGCTCCCCCCTCCCCGAGACAGCTAGCAATCCAATATAGGTTATATATGTACAATCACATTAAACATATTTCTGCATTAGTCCTTCTGAGAAAGAAGAATCAGAGCAAAAAGGAAAAATCTCAAAAAAAATTAGAAATAGTATGGTTCAATCTGCATCTAGATTCCATCATTTTTGTATTTTTTTTTCTGGATTAGGAGAGCATTTTCCATCATGAGTCCTTTAAAACTATCATGGACCACATAATGGCATTCTTAACAATTTTTTAGTATGTAAAAGAAATATACAAAGAATAAATGAACTAAAACAGGTCCAAAAGACATTACTTAATGAGACTGAAATAGATTTAATAATGCCTGCCATGTCTCCCTTTTCCATTTTATGATGTTTACCATGAGCCTATCTGCTGACCCCACTTGAAAATTGTGGTGGCAGGACTGGAGGTTGGGCAGCTAAGCAGGGATTTAGGAAGCCCAGAAAGAAGTAGTAGGGGGATCCAAGAAAATAAGCTATCAGTGGAAAGAAAGCAATAACTAAGGTCAGAGTTTGGGAAGCAAGGAACAGGGAGATAACCCTAGGCATAATACCCTGGAGATAACTTACTTTGTTCCAAATCTATTATGCAGTTCATCTTTTCTTTCTTTTTTTTTTTTTTTTTTTTTTTGGCGGGGCTATGGGGGTTAAGTGACTTGTCCAGGGTCATACAGCTAGTAAGTGTAAAGTGTCTGAGGATGGATTTGAACTCAGGTACTTCTGAATCCAGGGCTGGTGCTTTATCCACTGCACCACCTAACTGCCCCCAGTTCATCTTTTCTGATGGATGCCACGCTTGTGAAAGAAGTTTGTACTTTTTAAGCAATAGTCATTGAAAGATTTTGAACAAATGGATGACATCGGTGAACCCAGGTAGTCATTCCATGCAATGAGCAGCAAACAGAATGTATTTATTCAACCAATATACATTAAGTCCTTACTATGTGCAATGCAGGTCCTGGGGACACAAAAGTGAAAAACCAGTACAATCCTTCTATTTTAGGATTTTATAATTTAATAGGGGGATTATCTATCTCACCATTTATTTCTCTATCCACATATGTCTTATAGATGGTAGAATATGCTAAGGGCATTGTAGGAGTTCAGATAAAAATGCTACAAGAAAAAAAAGTGCTACAAGAAATATGAAAAGTTAATGATCACTTTTATCTTGGGTGGGGTTCAGTGAGAACTGGAAAGGCTTTATAGAGGAGCTAGTGTCTGAGAAAGTACATGAAAGCAGAGGATTTAAAACCCTTCCATCTCAGTTTCTTAGTGATAACTTTTATTAGGCCCATGCCCCATAGAGATTGAAGAAAGAGGAAAAGAACCTATATGTATAAAATTATTTAATAGTTCTTTTAGTTGTGGTAAAGAACTAGCAGCTAAAGGGATGTCCATCAATTGGGCAATGACTGAACAAATTATGGGATGTGAATGTAGGGGAGTAAAATTGATATGATTGGTCATAAAAGTCAAGTCACTTAACCATTCTGGGACTCGATAACCTCACCTGTAAAATTAAGGGAATTGTGCTAAATCAGCTCCCAGTATTCTTCCAGCTCTAAAGCCATTATCCTATGAGACAATAGGAGGTCACTGAATTGGGAAATGTTATGTTTGAACCTGTGCTTTAATAGCTGTATGGTGTTTTGACTGGAAAGAGGAGAGTTTTAAGCTAAGGGAATGAATTAAGAAGCTATTGCAACAGTGCATTTGGAATTGCCATTCCATAGTGGAGTACAAACTCCACATGATGAATTCTATCTAGCCAACTCCAGACCATGCATCAAATCTCATCTATCTCACTGACCATCTTTTTAAAAAAATAGCTAGCTAGTATTTACATAGCACTCTTAGATTTGTGGAACACTTTTATAAATATTATCTTATTTATTCTTCAGAACAACTTGGGAAGCAGCTGGTATTATTTCCCCCATTTTACTGTTAAGGAAACTGAAGTAGTAGGTTAAGTGACTTAGCAAGAATCAAATAGCTAATAAGTAATTGAGGCTGGATTGGAACACATGTCTTCCTGTCTCTAGATCTAGCACTCTAATTCTTTCTAGTACTGAAGAGCTATAATCAGATTAGTACAACAGCATCCCTAAAGGGCATTTAGGTAAATCTGCTTACTGTTCCTGTGACTTTCCAGAGCAAGACAAAGGTAGAAATATGGAAAGATAAGAGTTTATGATACAATAGAGGAATTTAATTTTGGGATCCAGGTTCAGATCTAACCTGCTATTAAAACATTCTAGTATCATAGAATTTCAATGCTGAAAGTGAATCTGTAGATCATGTTGTTCAACCCTTTCAGCTGCCAGATGAGAAAACCAAGGCACAAACTAGTGAAGTGACTAGGTACTATAGAGAGAGTACCAGGCATGGAGTCAGGAAGTCCTGAATTCAAATCCAACCTCAGATACTTACTAGATGTATGATCCTGTACAAGTTACTTAACCTCTGTTTGCTTCAATCTTCACACCTGTAAAATGGGCGTAATAAATAGCACCTACCTCTCAAGGATTGTTGTGATGATCCAATTGTCATGGGGTGCAGAGCACCCCAGAAGTTCTCTGGAGCACATCAAGGAATATTCTCCTTGAGAAACTAAACCAGAGGACAGATAAGCCGAGAGAGATAAGTGGAACCAGTTTGGACTGAACTAGCTTTGGGACCTCCACCCTTCATTCTGGTCTCCCTTACCCCTGGGGGAGATAAATTTGGGTGTGGCTGCTGCCTTTGTGTCCTTAAGAGAGATCTGTAGCCACCCCTCACCCAATTCCTCTAGTCACTACCAGTGGGGGATGGTCCTCCACTCCTGACCCAACTCCTCTAGCCACCACCAGTGTGGGATGGTCCTCCCTCACTAAAGGAACTTTCCACAGTCAAATGGTCACCCCTCCCCCCATCAGTCCCCTATAAAAGTGCCTGCTGGTCTTCTGCTAGAGGAGATTGGTACCTCAAAGCCACATGCTTTGTTCCATACCTATTTCCCCATGAGAAGTCCAAGGATTTCTTTCATGGTTTCCCTTCCCCCCCCTTCCCTTCCCTTGCCCCTATATAAACTACTACCTTATTCTAACTGCTTTTGTGTGCAAGAGGGTGTAATTCTTTAAAGAGGAATTCCTAAGAACCCCAACCCCAAACCCATACCCCATTTCCCCCCATAACAAAATGAAATAATATTTGGTCAATGCTCATCACAATGCCTGGCACTTAGTAGGTGCTTTATAAATGTTAGTTATTATTTTACAACTAAGTCATGAAGGTTCTATGGCCAGGACCAGGTCTCCTGACTCCCATTTGAGAACCCTTTCCTCTTTCCACCAGCTCTGCATTTTAAGTCATTATAAGATCCTAAGGATTGTAGACTTTGGTTTTGACAAGACCTCAAAGGTCATTTATTTCTACCCCTTACTTATTTCCATTTCCTTAGATCCTACACATCTGTGGAAGTGAGGTTCACAGAGATAAAGGAATTTCTTGGAGAGTGAATGACAAAAGGCATAGAGAGTGTTGGTAGCCAGAGAAGGTGTTTCAGGATGTAAATTCCTACCCACTTGAAGACTTCTGGAATGAATATGCAAGTTTAAATTACAATCCAGATTGTAAAAGAAAGGGCATGAGGGGGCAGCTATGTGGCACAGTGGATAAAGCACCGGCCCTGGACTCAGGAGGACCTGAGTTCAAATTCGGCTTCAGACACTTGACACTTACAAGCTGTGTGATCCTGGGCAAGTCACTTAACCCCCATGGCCCTGCCAAAAAAAAAAAAAAAGGCATGTATGCTTTGAAGGACTGTTGAATAGGACTACAATCAAAGCATGTATGAATAGAAAGAATGAAATGAAGGATCCCATTTAGTCATTTATCATAACTTGTAGCTGAGCATTGTTGGAGACATCTAGAATTCCAATGCCTTCCTCATTTCCACAAATTCTAGAATTATTGTCCAAATGGTAGCCTTGTCTGTAAGCTTTGAGAGACTTTAGACACTCGGTAATGTCTCATCTAGTGCTCAGCTTATAGTAAATATACAGTAAATACTTGCTGACTTGAAGTTAGCTTTTTGCCTGAGTTAAAGAATGATAGCTTGAACTGACTTAGAGCCTTTTAAAGTACTTTGCCATGTCTATTTTTCTCTCATCACCAGTGAAACTACAGAATTTTGACCTGTTGGTGGGGAAAATGTATATTCAAAAATTTAGCCTACTGGTTTCCCCTAAATCTTCCTCTCTCCCTTTGCCCTTTTTTGAATAGCATTACATTTACTCTACCAACACGTAGTTAAAATGATATTGCTGGGTGAGGCAGAAAATTAAATTCCCATCCTCCAAAGGATAAACACATACTTTGTTTGAAATGAAAATGTATGGTACTCTATATAAATTACAATGCAGTAACCAGAACAGGGCAAACTAATACACCAACAAGCAGGGGCTCCAGGGAAAGTGATATACATTTATCTTTACTTGGAAAAAAAAGAAGAAGAAAAAGAAAGGGAAATCAAGGGAAGGGAAGGGAAGGGATGGGAAGGGATGGGAAGGGAAAGGAAGCTTGCAAAACTGTACACGATTTACTTGTGGCAAGGAAGTAAAAATAGGAAAATTTGCTTTAGGAACAAATGTTAAGTTTGAATGAATGGAAAACTGCCAGTGATGTGAATTGTAAATGAATACATGATAGAGGCTATTTCAGGATAATACAAAGTTGATTGCTTCTAGTTCAGATGTCCAAGGCATAACAGTTCTCTCCTATTCTTCCTAGGCAGGACTCCCTAAGGTATTCTGATGCCTCAGTAATATGGAGCAAACCAAGGTTTTTGAAGAATTGATTCTTTTAACAGATGGTAATTTCTGGCAGATACCACCAGGCTCCAAAATCTTTCATATGGTTTGATGATGGACTGTATAACTATAGTCCTGAGGACTAGCTTAGCTAACTTCTTCACCAAAAAGCTGACAATGTAAAGAATTGGTAGAACAGGAGAAATATGCCATATAGAGCTTTGATATCAAAATAACAATTAAAAAAACCCTTCATAGGTGATTTCCTTGAATGATCTCTTCATTAGATGATTTCTTAATTGCCAAATCTAATGGCCTTTTCTCAGTCCTCATCCTTGTTGATCTTTCCACACGTTTTTTTTTTTTTAACAGGGTCAATCATCCTCTTCTCCTTATATTATTTTTTCTCTAGGTTTTCATGACACTATTCTCTCCTTTTGGACCACTCTATCACCCCTTAGTGTCCTCTTCTGGATTATCCTTGTCTTGTCCTTTATTCATGAATGTATCATCCTAGGACTCTGCATTGGGCTATTTTCTCTTTTTCTCTTTACATTGTTTCTTTCAGTTATCTCATCAGTTCCTATGGGTATAACTATCATTTTGATTGAGATCACACACACACACACACACACACACACGAATGTCCTTATCTCTCTCCTAAGCTCCAAGACTGTATCACCATTTGTTTTTTCTTAGACACCTCCTCCAGAAGTCCCACAGACATCTCAAATTTAACATGTCCAAAACAGAACTCATCTTTCTTTACCTTTAAACCTAGGCCTCTGTTTCTCACAAGGATACCACCATCCTCCCAGTAATGCAGGTTTATGTCACTCATCTTCAGTGTTTTACTTCTTGCTGCTGTTGTTGAGTCATGTCTGACTCTTTGTGACCCCATTTTGGGATTTTCTTTGCAAAAATACTTCAGTGGTTTGCCATTTCCTTCTCCATCTCATTTTACAGATGGGGAAACTGAGGCAAACAGGGTTAAGTGGATTGCCCCATGTCATACAGTTATTAAATGTCTGAGGCTGGATTTGAACTTAGGAAGGCAAGTCTTCCTGATTCCAAGCTAAGTGCTCTATCCACTGTGCCTCCCAGCTCCCCGTGTTTTATTTTTTACCCCACCATATCTATTTCATTGCCAAGTCTGATTAGTTTTATCTCTGTAACACCTCTTGCATTTGTCCCCTTCTTTCTATTCACATGGCCACAACCCTGCTTAAGGCCCTCATTACCTTTCATGGAGACATTGCTATCGTCTCCTTATTAATTTCCCTGCTATTTATTTTCCATTTCCAATCGGTCTCCTACATGGCTAGCAGATTTATACTCCTAAAATAGAGATCTGATTCTATCTGATCAGGAAGCTGCAGTGATTCCTTGTTGCTTCCAAAGCATGACACAAAATCCTTTGACTGACACGTCACAGCACAGCTGTAATCTTTCTTTTTTTAAAATAAAAGTATTTTATTATTTTCCAGTTATGTGTAGAAACAGTTTTCAACATTTGTTTATATAAGATTTCCAATTTCAAATTTTTTCCCTCCCTCCCCTCCCTCTCCTCCCTCCCCTAGACAGCAGGTAATCTGATATAGGTTATATATACATAATAACATTAAACATATTTCGGCCTTAATCATGTTATAAGAGAAGAATCAGAGCAAAAAGGAAAAACCTCAAAACAGAAAACCAACAGCACCAAAAACAAAAGAAATAGTATGGTCAAATCAGCATTCATATTCCACAGTTCCTTTTTTTTCTGGATTTGGAGAGCCTTTTCCATCATGAGTCCTTTGGAATTTTCTTGTACCATTGGATTGGTGAGATGAATATAATCCATTACAGTTGATCAACACATAATGTTGATGATACTGTGTATAATGTTCTTCTGGTTCTGCTCATCTCACTCATCATCAGTTCATGCAAGTCCTTCCAGGTTTCTCTGAACTCCTCCTGCTCATCATTTTTTACAGCAAAATAGAATTCCATTACATTCATATACCGCAACTTGTTCAGCCATTCCCCAATTGATGGACATCCCCTCAATTTCCAATTCCTTGCCACCACAAAAAGAGCCGCTATAAATATTTTTGTACATGTGGGTCCTTTTCCCTTTTTATGATCTCTTTGGGAAAAAGACTCAAAAGTGGTATTGCTGGTTCAAAGGGTATGCACAGCTTTATAGCCCTTTGGGCATAATTCTAAATTGCTCTGCAGAATCAGTTCACAGCTCCACCAAGAATGCATTAGTGTTCCAATTTTTCCACAGCTTCTCCAACATTTATTATTTTCCTTTTTTGTCATATTATCCAATCTGACAGGTGTCAGGTGGTACCTCAGAGTTGTTTTAATTTGCATCTCTCTAATCAATAGTGATTTAGAGCATTTTTTCATATGGCAATAGATAGCTTTGATTTCTCCATCAGAAAACTGCCTGTTCATATCCTTTGACCATTTCTCAATTGGGGGAATGACTGGGATTCTTATAAATTTGATTTAGTTCCCTATATATTTTAGAAATGAGGCCTTTATCAGAAATACTGGCCATAAAAATTGTTTCCCAGCTTTCTACATCCCTTCTAATTTTGGATGCATTGCTTCTGTTTGTACAAAACCTTTTTAATTTAATGTAATAAAAATCATCCATTTTGCATTTCATAATATTCTCTGTAATCTTTCTTTCCAAACTGATTTCACATCACTCCCCATTATGCATTTCCTGCTCTGATGAAACCCACCACTTCCTGTATTTGTAGCCTGTGTAGGACACATCATTTCCTGCCTCCAATCCTTGAATGTCTGCAATTCTCTCTCTCTTCACCTTTCCCTCTTACAGTCACTAGCTCCCTTGAATTCCCCATTCAAATACCACCATCTCCATGACATTTTTCCTGATATTCTCAGCTCTTCATTTGTTCCTGCCCCTGCTCCCCTAATTATTTTGAATTTACTTTATGTAACACTGATACACAAGCCTCCACTTTTTGAAGGCCAGGTATGCAACATTTCACCCTTCCTTAGGGTTCTCTGGTGTACTTAAAGGGGTTTGGGGTAACTAGGTTCTCTACCAATGGCCCCACTGTGCTTCCCCAGTTGTAGGGAGAGTCCCCTGCACCACAGTTTCACTAGGTCACTAACAGTCAGCTTAGCTTTTTACTTCAAAAGGCATAACAAATATACTAAGATATTCCAAACACAGGGAGCTTAATTCTCCCCTGCCGCCATACCACCTCATACTCTGGGGAGTGGAAGGGGACTAGTTTCATAATTTAGCTCAGTCCCAGTTCTAAATTCTAAATCCTCTTTGACCTTGATTCCCAAATACCCTGGCTTCTCAGGGTTTCCTTTTTATAGGCTGACTGGCTACAATGTCCCACCTGGAATTCCATTGTCAAGGTCAACATGACTTCTAGTCAGGTGGGTATTACCACCTGCACCTGAGAAACTGAGAACAAACAGAACAGAACAGAAACACAGATACCCCAAGCAAGAAAGCCTAAAAGGAGAGGTTGGGGGAGGGGCAGGGCGTAAGGAAAAGGTATGTCTTTCCTGGTGCCTGTACTATGGATGAACTGTGTACAATCTTCATCCTCTGGATGAAGCAAGAAAAAAGAGTACGAGATTATTCCAATCTGACAAATTTAACGAGTGGTCCAGGCAGCAAATGAAAGGAGACTACTCCCACCCTCATGGCAGGCAAGCACTGGATGTCTTCCCACGGAAGCAGGGCCCTTGAACTTCTCAGTTGGTTGACTCCATTTTAGGGGATGTTTTTTGTTGTGTTAGTCATTTTGTAATGATGTTCAACTCTTTATGGCCCCATTTGAGATTTTCTTTCTTTTTTTTTTTTTTTAGGGCAATGGGGGTTAAGTGACTTGCCCATGGTCACACAGCCAGTAAGCGTTAAGTGTCTGAGGCTAGATTTGAACTCAGGTACTCCTGAATCCAGGGCCTATGCTCTATCCACTGCACCACCTAGCTGCCCCCGAGATTTTCTTGATGAAGATACTGGAGTGCTTTGCCATTTCCTTCTCCAGATCATTTTACAGATGGGGAAATTAGGGTAAACAGATTATATCACATAGCCTACCCAGGGTCACATAGCCAGTAAGAATCTGAGGCCAGATTTCAACTTAGGAAGATTAGTCTTCCTGACTCCAGGCCTGGAACAGGCCTACCCACTGCACCCCCTAGCTGCCCTTAGGTGAGTTGGCATGTGGAAAGAAAACCATTACATATATTGAATTTTTTTTAACTTATCTTCCTATTGTTTTCCCCAGTAAAATGTAAGGTCTGTAAAGGCAGGGACCATTTTGTTTTCATCTCTGCATCTCCAGTGTTGTGTATAGTGTATGGCATATAATAGACATATTATAAATGCTTGTTGAATTGAATGAATTATTAGGAGCCATTAAACTATTATTTTTTTCATCTTTTTTCTCTTCCAAAATAAGTAATAATACATGACTTCAAAATTATCTATTATTTCCCTCTTTTCCCCTTTAGAATATAAATAGGTTTATGTTTTTAAGGGGAAAAAAGATTTTCTCAATTGAACAAATCACTAAAGGCAACTGGAAGGGGAAAAAATCAACATTAAATCTAAAGTTCTTTTTATTTTACAGTGTGGGGTGTTGTGAATGCAGTCCCTGGTCTACGGTTGTTGGCTGGATCTCGCTTTTCCCTTTCACTCACCTTGATATCTTTACTGTTGGGTTTGGCTCATACTGTTTAGATCAGAATCTAGGAATTGATTGATGCTAACTGATTTGCCTTATCTTAGCTTTCAGAACAGCATTTGATGCAGAGGAAATTCGTGTTATGAAGACAAAAAAGAAATAAAGATACTCTGTCTAAGATGTTTTCCTTCTGGAAGTAGCACCATGTCATTACCTACAAATTACCTACCCTCCCTTTTGGCACCTCTTGTTGGTTCCAGTATTATGTACTTGCAGTTTAGAAGTTTGGTCACTAGATGGCAATCTTGATAGCTTGTAAAATCAGACATGACCAAGTGCTGGAAAGGACCCTCGAGTTCAAATAATATAAACCCTTTATTGTAACTAACTACTGGTTAGAACTAGTAGTTTATGATGCAGAGGATATTCATGTCATGAAGACAAATGGAAATAAGTTGCACAGTTGTTGGAAAGAAGACATAGCTAATTAGCAATAGAATCCTAATTAGTGCTCTTTTCAGCATCTTTTCTACTATGCTGATCTTTTGGAGGGAGCTTTAAAGAAACTCAGGAATATCATCAACTATCATAAACAAGAAAGCTTCTTTATCCTTCTATTAAAAAATAAATACTGGAACGATTTTTTTCTTGATGAAGCAGTTCCCTCTGTCAACCTAGATCTTCAATGGTCTAAGACTCAGCAGCCAAGTCCTAGACACATTAAAGCCTAGGTATGCATACATAGCAAGTGAATGTGAGAGGTATGATTCAAACTCAGTTCTCCTGACTTTAAGACCGGATCTCTATCAACTTCCTAGGCTACCTTTAACTATGCCTTTACAATTCATATGATGGATAACTGCTAAAAATAACCATTTGGATCAAGTTATTATAACTATTATCCAAATCTCTGCTCAAACAACAGCAATTAAGTTTGTAAAAAAGTACCAAAGTATTTCTCCAGGTTTTCTCAAAGATAAGGCTTTAACTTACAACAGACACTGCTTTTCTTGGTGATCTTTCCTGTGCTCCTCTCTCTGCCCCTATTCTGAGAGGGCTAGTGTCAAGACTTTTTTTTACAGCCAGCATCCAAGAAACTTGGCCTCTTCTTTTGCTAATTTAGCACTTAGGTTAGCTAAAATGACCCCTTCTCACTCATTACTGGTGTGAAGCTGTAGGCTTCTCTGCTTCTATTTTTCAGTACCCTTTCTAAATTCACCTCTCTTCACTAAGCCCTCCAAATCCACAGCATCAGGTTTGGTCTTTCCTCTTGTCCCTGACCTTTCTGATCATTTGAAGGTTGTGTGGGTACTTTCAGATTTCTCAAATAATTCTTTTTCCTCTTCTTCTCTGAAGTGGGCTTCCTGTCTCACTCACTCACTCACTCACTCACTCACTCACTCACTCACTCACTCACTCACTCACTCACTCACTCACTCACTCACACATACAACTTAAATTCAATTAGGCAAAGGAATTAATAGGAAACTATTGTTCCTTTTGAAACTTTCCAGGGGGTTTGGTGCCTAAATCCACACTGACTTCTTACAGGAAAACAACAGCAACCAATCATACTCATTTGTTTCTTTTGATCAAAACAAAAATAAACACATAACTTTATTTTGCATAGATACACCAAGATATTCCCCACTCCTGCTTTGTCCCCTTCCCCTATAACTTGCTCACAAGAAGCTAGAATATTTCCCTTGCCCTTGATTTCTGATTCTTATCCTATTTTCTCTCTGCTTTTTTTTTTTTTAATGATGTAGCTTCCAACTGGTTTTGCCTTTCATTAACTTAACAAATTCAATGCAATAGACATTTATTAGGTGCCTAAGATGGGCACAATATATGTACCCTCTATCTCTGCTTTATATGTTGATCAGTACTGTCATATTCTGGGAAAGGGTAGTATCAAGGTCAGAGTCTCCTTCAAACTGGTGCATGTAACTTTTTTTCTCTTATTCCATTTCATTTGATAGGCTAGTACTTGCTTTTGGCTGTGGGGATTTTATATCACTATTGGCAGGACACATTTATGGAATGGAATAATTCTATTTTCCCTCTTTCTGTTAGAAAGTAAGAAGTTAAGAATCAAGCTACCAATCTGCTCTCCTCCTTTTGAACTTAAAAATTGTTAGAATTGTGGTACAGGTTTCTCTTAAATTCCTGCTTGTTTCAGCTCTAATTGATATCTGTGTTTGAATCAAGTGGTATTGTAATGCAGCATATAGGTTCTAGGGTTCATTTTGTCAACCCTCACTCAGAATAGCAGGTTAGGGCCCAAAGAAAGAGTACAAATTCCCTCAGGATTGTAAGGGTAACCTAAACATTTAAAGAGTGTCTTTCTTTTTATTCTTTTTTTTAAAAAAAGTTTAAATTAAAAAAAATTATAATTTTTTTAAGAGTGTCTTCTACTAATTCTATTGCTGTTGCATTTCCATTGGGTGGGTTTCTTATAATATCAATCACCAGTTAACATATCTCCAGTTTCATTTCAATAGTTACCATCTCCTCAATATCTATTATCCAAATAACATCTATTAGATTTCACAAAAAATAATATTTACAGAGAAAGTATAGTAAGAACTGTGATACAACCACCATGGAAAGTAAGAGACCACTTTCCTCTACCTTCTTGATTTCTAAGGAGAGTGAGATTCCATCTTAAAGTGGTGACTACCAACTGTTGTTCCTACTCACTTCACTTTTCTGCTATGAACTCTAATTCGACTATCTTTCTACGTGTTGGAGTAAGAGAGAGATAGTAACAGGCACTCCAGCTGCCATTTTCTAGAGAGTGGCTGTAGTTATAACAGTTGAACCAAGACTGAGGAGTTCCCTACTTGACTCAAGCCAGCCGCAGATTTTCCATCTGAGACACAGCATCCTGGATTTGGTGTCAGAGACCCCAGGTCCAAATCCAAGCTTTTCCAATTAGCTGCCCAGCAAGTCACTATGCTTCTTTGCCCCTCAGCTTATTTAACTTCAAAATGAGGGTCTTGAACTAGATTAACTTTAAGGTCTCCTCCAGATCTAAATCTGAGATGCTGGAGATCTTTGGTCCTATTGTAGTGGGACCCCAATAAACGAAAGACCCCAACCCCTAAGGAATCTTTAAACTTTCCCAAGGGAAAAAAAGTTCTGCCTCCCACCTCAGGAATGTGTTGTGGACTTGCAAGACCCTGGTACTCTGATAAGGGATACCAAGGTCTGCAAGATGATATGCAAGATATGGATGGATGCTGCATATCTTACTGATTTTCCATTATTAAAAAATCTCCTCCCAGTTGCTTTGTAATTCCTTCCCCAGTTTCCTTTCTTTGTTCTGTAAACATAAGAAAAGACATAATAGTCTTAATATTTTCATTGGCTGTCCTCCATACTTGGCATCCACTCTCTCCTCATTTCCTCACAGAATCCCTTCTTCAAGATTTTTTTTCAACTTTTAACATGAAACATTTACTGAGGCAGCTAGGTGGCACAGTTGATAGAATACCGGCCCTGGAGTCAGGAGGACCTGAGTTCAAATCTGGCCTCAGACACTTGACACTTACTAGCTGTGTGACCCTGGGCAAGTCACTTAATCCCAATTGCCTCACTAAAAACAAAATAAATAAATACATAAATTAAAAAAAAAGAATTACACCCTCTTGCACACAAAACCAATAGAATAAGATAGTCGTTTATTTAGGGGTTGGGGAAGGGAAACCAAGAGAGAAATCCTTGGACTTCTTCTCAGGGGGAGAAAGGCATGGCAAAGAGTGTGGTTTTGAGATACCAATCTCCTTGAGCAGGAGATAGGCAGATACTTTTATAGAGGTCCAATGGTGGTCTGATGAAGTGATTGTCTGACTGTGGAAAGTTCCCCTATTTTGGGAGGACCATCCTCCACTGGTGGTGACTGGCAGAATTGGGTGAGGGGTGGCTGTGGATCTCTCAAGATATCTCTCTCCTCCTCAGGCACAAAGGCAGCAGTCACACCCAAATTTATCTCCCCAGGTGTGAGGGAGACTGGAATGAAGGGTGGGAGTCCTGGAGCTAGCTCAGTCTGATCTGGTTCCACTTATCTCTTTAGGTGTGTCTGTCCTTTGGTTTAGTTTCTCAAGGAGAAGGTTCTTTGATGTACCCCAGAGAACTTCTGGGCTCTGGGCCCATAACAGAATCATGTATTAAAGTTTAGTGGATAAAATACTTTATTAATTTAAAAAAAAGTTTAGTGGATGTAATTCACTACCCTATTCCTTCCCCTTTCCCTCCCTACATAGACCCTGGGAGTGTGAATTCTTTTTAGGTAGAGACAGTGCCTCTTTTAAACTTTGGATTTTCCCCAATGACTAATACAGGGCTCTCCACACAGTAGATGAGAAATAAAGATGTATTCCATTCCTAAAGAAATTTGTCAATTAAATATTTGCAAATTGAATCAGAAGGAACACTGTACAGTACAGTAGAAAGAACACTGATTTGCGAGTCAGAGAACTTAGACTATAATACTGCAAGTATGTCTAACTAGGCTCTATTATCTTGAGGAAATAATTCCTCCACTCTGGGCCTCACATTTTTCATTGATCAAATGAGGGGACTGGATTAGCTGATGTTTTGGGTTCCTCTAGCTTGGCCATTTCAAGACCTCTAAACCTGGCTTCAAGGAATGGTTTATCTCCAATTCTGATTAAGCTGTCAGTCACTCATAACACTTTCAGGTTTCCTGTACCCCCTACCCCAATAGTTAATGATCTGTAAATAAATACTTCTTGCCGTGGGAGATTTGCTATTTAAAGGAACCCTGGAGGGAATACTTTTAAAGTTGAAGAAACCTTTTATAATGTGAATTAGTTACCTGCTAATCTACCTGAAATTTCTGAAAGTAATGAAGCATCTCCATAGCAAAATGATAACCACTACCTTCTGTTCTCAGAAATATATTGAAATACTTTGTTGTGAGTGATTATTTTTTAAGAAAAGAAGCCTTTTGGGTAATTTGCTCATTGAGGACCATATAGTTTTTGTTTGATGAAAATATTTTTATACTGCTTATAGGAAAGGGACTGGAAGTGTGACTTCATTTTCACTGGGAACTCTTAACGGGGAGTGGGGGGAATTCCCTCTACCAGTGCAGATCGGCACTTTCTCTGCCATTTACAAGTATGTGTGAGCTGTCTGGAGCATTGAGAAGTTAAGTGACTTGGCTAATGTCTCACTGTCAATATGTATCAGAGGTGGAATTCTGGTCTTCCAAGTTTCAAGGTGGGCCCTTTATCTAATACACAACCCTGCCTCTAAGGCTCCTTATAATGTTTCTCTTTTCAAGGACTCCTTAAGTGAAGTGTAAGGGGTGTTCAGGGAGGACTAACAGCTCTGATGGTAGGGTTTGCTGACCCCTTTTCAGGGCTGCTCCTTTAGTATCCACCTCTCACTCAACTCTTGCTTGTGGCTCCAAGGTGTAGCACATACAGAAGTCACACTCTGGCAAAACCATCTCAGCAGATAGGCTAAACCTGATGGGCCTTAAACCCACCTGTGAGTTCAGGGGATGTGTAACACAAGCATGTGAAGACTTCCCCTGGTGGAATAGGTGGATGAGAACAATTTGTTCCAATGGCCATGAAGATGGCTGAAGCAGGCCGGCCCTGTGGAGCGGGCCCTGAGAATATGGTCAGAT
Organism: Dromiciops gliroides; assembly: GCF_019393635.1. Classification (NCBI taxonomy): domain Eukaryota; kingdom Metazoa; phylum Chordata; class Mammalia; order Microbiotheria; family Microbiotheriidae; genus Dromiciops; species Dromiciops gliroides. The sequence goes on along the minus strand of NC_057863.1, from coordinate 314,091,012 downwards.
ATCAAAGATGCCAAGCTCATCCACTGGATCCTGTGCCATTGCAGTCATCCTGACTTGCCACTGGACTTTGATGACTCAGGAAGAGAGAATGAGGCTGATGACTTTGTGCAGCTCGGCCTCATTTAAATACAATTCATGCTAGAGTCAAGGCATCAACCCACAATGCCATTGGTCCTCTTTGTAAATGAAGGATGGGGCAGCTAGGTGGCACAGTAGATAAAGCAATGGCCCTTGGATTCAGGAGGACTTGAGTTCAAATCTGGCCTCAGTCACTTGACACTTACTAGTTGTATGACCCTGGGCAAGTCACTTAACCATCATTGCCCCCCACCCCCACCCCGGCCAAAAACTGAAGGATGAACAACAAGTGAATTTAGAATAGTCAGAACTACTTTTAGTTACTTGTAACTAGAATATTCCTTCCTGTTTCCATAACCACCAATCTTTTAAATTCCTCACCCATCACTGTCCTTAAAAAAAAAGTGTTGCAAAGGTGAAGTTTCCAGGCCAATTTTCCCCATTGAATAAGAGTAGGCAATTATGCAGAAAGTTCTGTTACCAATGACACTTAAGAATGAAAACCTTCAATCTTACTGAACTTACTGCATTCAAAAATTACACATCTTTGCACAGGTTTAATAATGGATTTTATGAATTTTACAGAAATGGAATTATGTGTCAGGTTTTACTTGAGATGAATTGAAAATTTGAGTGCTAATATTAACTATTGAAAGCTACAAGAATATGGGTAGGGAGGCAACATGATACAAATAGGAAATAGAATTGCTTCTGGAGTCAGAGGACCTAGGTTCAAATCTCCCCTCTATAGTTTACTACCTTGGTTACCTTGGTCAAATAACTCAACCTTCATAGGTCTCAGTTTCCTCATTTGTCAAATGAGATGGTTGGGCTAAATAATATCTGGAGTCCCTCTTAGTTCTAGGGCTATGTATCTATGAAAGAGCATTAGATTTGGTCTCAGGGGTCTTGGACTAGATTTCTGGTCCTGTTGATTATTCAAATAGCTTTGGACAAAACATTTCACCTGTGATGATTGAAAAATTTGAGAGATATAGTTTCTGGGCAATTAAATAATTTTATTAATAAGACCAGCAGGTTATTAATAAAAAGATGGTCATTGTCCATCTCTCTCAGACCAAAGACCAAAATGGTGGTCCATCAGCTTGTGATCCATAAGTTGGTCCACAGCTTATATAGCCTTCCAAACAGTAGGTGGTCCATCAAATAGCAATCAAATCTAATTGGTTGATGTAAATGGAGGTGGGCCATATTAAAACGAAGAGTGAGGGTCACTTGGAACAGGAAAAGTATATCTACATAAGGTTATCAATTCAAAGAATGTAGACACCCCCCCCCAAGCTGAGCTGAGCACAATAGCTACCACCTGGGTGTGGTCTGGTGCATGAAAATATGTCCAAATATTTTCAGTAAAGTCCTTCAGGAAAAACCTGAAGGATTTAGAAAGAAGGGGGGGGGGCGGGTGTGAGGTGGAGCTCTGAATCTCTGCAAGATATCATCTATTAATGATTATTTCTCACACATCTCTCTTGGGCTCAGTTTCCTTGTCTGTAATATGAAGCACTTGTACCAAATCATCTAAGAGATTATTTTTTACTCAAAAGTCTTGCTTAGAAATCCTATGTTTAAGATAATCTAATTTGATTTTATTAAGTAGTTAACTATGGCTTATTTCCCCCCACACTGTAGCTGTCTGTGTATGAGCTACCTCATGAATCTTAAGAAAAATGGGAGACATTCCTTATCGGAGAATTAAATAAAAATTGTCTCAAGGATGTGCAAGTGAAAAAGGTAATCTCTTAGGCTAACCCAGCCAAAGGTGTTTTAGGGGGTGAAAGCTTAGAACGGCTATAGCTTTTTTGTTACAAATTTCATTAGATGAAATGGAGGCTTGTCCCCCACTAATACCCTCCAGATGAGTTGTTTGACACTGCTCATTTCTTTGCTGTTGGATTTTTTTCCTCCTGTAACTCTATGAAACTGAAAGAATCTAATGCATTTTATGCCAAGCAATCCTAGAAACAGGATAACTTCCACTGTCATCTCATTTCATGGAAGGATTTTTTTTAAGCCATTGTTGTAGGGGAGTCTATAGAATACACAAGATTTGATTAAGTCAGGCTGGCAAAGTCTCTATCTCTCAGAACAGCACAAGCTCTAGGCTCTATTCCTGTAGTTTCTTGACCAACATTAGAAATTAGAAATGAGAGGCATTTATTAGATAAGCTAATGCTAATGTAGGATTATTTTCAGGGGAAGAGGTAGCATATTCTTAAGCACATTGCCCTGCTGTGAATAAGAGTGACTTTTACTTCTAGAGAAAGAAGTTCAATATGTTAACGACTCTGAAAATTCTACTGTATGACATGAAACCAAATTTAATTTAGCTTTTTTTCTCCCTGATTCTTTTTTCTTATTTGAAAAAGAGAATGAGAACTAAGCAAAATGAACCTTAAAATTATAGCTTTAGAGCTTGGATGGAACCTAAGAGGCCACTGAGTGCCACTCCCTCATTTTTCTTTTTTACAGCTGAGGAGACTGAGGCAGAGAGAGGTTAGTTGGCTTGCCCAGGATCATATAACTGGCAAGTGTTTGAGATAGGATTTCAGCTAAGGGCTCCATTTACTGTGCCACCTGGCTATTCAAAGAGTCTTGAATTTAAGATAAAATGAAACCTAAAAGCTTATCCCTTCCAAACCAACATGATAGGATCAGGGCTCTGTTAGTGAAAGGGAGATTGTCAGAGGTCATTTGATACAACCCCCTCGTTTTACAGATGAGGAAACTGAGGCACTGACAGAACCACTGACTCAAATTATTAAATTTGGAAAAAAGGCAAGGTACTCCTATGAATGTCACAATCAAACATGTTTACAGGGGAAACATTTTTCTGAGGGGCTTCATGGAAACCCCTCAAATATTGCAGTTATTGGATATAACTCCCAGTGCATTGAGTAAGTTGTGGCACCTGGGAGGTACTTCAGATTAAGGAAGGTATTTCCAAAGCTATCACTGACTTATAAGTTTTGCTAACTCTTCCATTTCAATGGAAAAAAACCCCAGCACCACAAACAAATAACCATGTACTTCAAGAGCATATACTGTTTATTCAACATGGCAGTGGTTACTGAAGAGGAGAGAAAAGAAGAAAGCAAACTCTTGTTCTTAAGTTTATGGTCTAATTAAGAAAATATGAGGACTGTGCCCAGTGATAGAACAATGTCAAGGTACTCTGCAGGCAATCGACCAATCGACAAGATGTGTGCCTGACCCGCAGTTCTATTCAAGTGAATGGTTCCATTTTATAAGATATAAATACCTTATGGACTGGGGCTGTTTCATTACATATATTTTTTTGTCTTTATATCCTTAGCATGCAGATCAGTGCCTGGTATGTAGTACATGCTTCATAAATGTTCATTCAATAGAATTGGATAGTATACTACTTATTTTTGGGCAGAGCTATGATTTCAATGATGAAGGTAGCCCTTTTTTACAAAACAGATCTAAAACTAATTTGCAATTTATATAGTCTTAGATAGTTATATAGGGCATTGAGAAATTAAATGATATCCTCTATCATACAGTTAATTAGAGTTAGCACTTGAACCTAGATTTTCATGATTCAAGGTCAGCTATATATCCATTACTTATGCTTTCCCCTCATTTAAATGTTTATGGGGGTTCTTTAACTACCAGATCACTAATACCAGGACTTATTTTTCCCCAAAATGATAATAATAATAACAACTCATATTTACTTAGCATTTTAAGGTTTACAAATCCCTCTTCCAATAACAGCCCCATAGAGTAGGGAGCACAAATACTATTCAGCCCACTTTACAGGTAAGAAAAACGAGGCTCAAATAACTTGTAGAAGGATTTAAACAGAATTAATTTAGTAAGTTATTAAGTAGCAGAGATGGAGTTTTAATGCGGTCATAGTCTATGCCATTTAAAAAAATAGCTCCCTTCCACAGAAATTCCTAATCCTATCCCCAGTGTAGAAAAGTCAATGTTATTACTAAGGAAAGGATTCTTTACAAGAAATGATTGGAAAGTCATTAACCAAATGGCAGTTATGGTTCATGTAATAGATGGCGTCTTGAAATAACCTACATGGGTTTTATAGTTCTGATTCTGCACCTTTGCTTATTTAATGTATCTGTCAACATTGTTATCAGAACAGATTGGTACTGCATTTTTGCATTCTTATGGTTCAATTTTTTATGAAGAACTATGAGATCGTATAACTTTAATGGCATATCCAATATTAGTTAAATTTTATAAAAGCTGGGAAATTACTTGGAAACCTTGCTTCTAGAAATAAGCACAAACTTTTCATATGTATTTATTTTTCCCATACTAAAGCCTAGTAGAGAGAGTAATTTATATGAGCATATCTATGGTCATCTTACTACCATTGCAAAATGCCCCCAAAAGTAGAAAACTCAGGGGAAAGGAAGTCTAGATTACTTGATTTGGTTTTTACATGACTTTTATTTTTATTATTTTTTTAAAAATTCAACTTAATCTATTTCCACTTTGTGTAGAGGGTTTTTTCTTATTTCATTTTTTGCTTATTAAATTGCAGTTTCATAGGCTGGCTGAAATGTGTGGGTCAAAAATTGTCAGATTTTTTTCTATTGTCTTTGCTTATTGATGCTAACATAGCACCATGTACAACAAAATGGACATGATAGCAGATACATGTTCAATGTATGTAATGATTCATGTAAGTCAACTACATATGTAATATTGCAAGTTGCATATGTACAGTACTGATACAGAGTAGGTGCTAAATTAATGCTTAGTGAACTAGAAACATGGTCTATTGTCCTCCTTATGAATTTTGGTTGAATCCTTAGCACTGAATAATAATGTCCAGCAATGTAACTCACCTTGTCACCATTATAACCAACATTTATGTAACACTTTAAGGTTTGCAAAGTGCCTTACATGTACGATCTTATTTGAACTTTAGAGGAACCCTGTGAGGTAGATACTATATTATCTCCATTTTATAGTTGAGGAAATAGAGTTTGGGACATATTAAATCACTTACCCAGGATCATACAGCTAGGAAATACCTGAGGCATGATTCAACTCGAGTCTTTCTGACTTGAGGTCATTGTAAAATAACATTGGCCAAAATTATCTCTCTCTCCACACATACACACACTTACACACACACACACACACACACATATATATGTGTCTGTGTATTATATATATGTATATGTATACACACAGAGCACAGGTTCTTAATCTGGACTTAACATGGTCTATGGACTTAATTTTTTTTGATAACTATATTTCAACATAAGTGATTTCCTTTACAATATGTATATATTTAATTTTATGCATTTAAAACATGATTCTGAGGAGGTTTCTATAGGTTTCAACATCAGACTGCCAAACGTGATCCATGACATGAAAAAATTTAAGAAACTCTGAAGTAAAGGATCTGGTTTTGCCCAAGTACTAGCCCCTCTTTTTTTTTTTGGAACCAGTTCAGGGGACTGTATCCTTAGTCCCAAGACTTTTGTCTTTTGCTATTCATTGCATCTTTACCAATTGCTGAACTACAGTTTACAACAGTGTACTTCCAGAATCCTCCTGCTTCCCAAGGGGATATAGTTTCCTTTATTTAGAGTATTTAGTCATGAGAACAAATCCCCCAAATTTGAAATCATTTTAGACAAAAATGTATTAGGTTGTTTGGTAGGCGGAGAGTCAGAAAGAAGGTTATATAGAATTATACAGAGTTCAGACAATGGTGGAAGGACATTTGCCTGATTAGTCTCTCGTAGGGAGTAGGTAGTCTGTAAGGGAAGGGTAGTTTGAGATGTATATCAGCAGGTTGGTTGTTGTTGTTTAGTCGTGTCCAACTCTTTGTACCCCTATCAACAACTAAGTCAACTACCTAAAACAAGACCTGAATGAATGCCCAAAGAAGAAACAGGTAGGATCTAAGCATTACTCAGACCCTTTTTGTCAGTCTGATGTTGAAATTTATGGAGTAATGAATACAGATGCATCCAGAAAGAAAACAGGTTAAACTAATTAGAAATATGTATAAAAGTAATCTATACCATCCAGTCCCAAACTGTCATTTTATTTATGACTTAATTCTTAGTTAAAGTTTTCAGGCCTAGAATATATATCCCTTCCACTTTTTGACAAGAAGCACCATTCTCTTTCTCCTTGAATCTTCTCAGAGAGCTTCTTTCTGGATTTCTCCAGGAAGAAGAATCTTTCTCTCTCCGGACCCAGCACTCTATCCTCTGTGCCACCCAGCTGCCGTTATTATACCCATGTTAATAAACTGATACAAACATAGGTTAAGTGATTCACACAAGGCCACACTACTAGCAAGTATCTGAGGTCAGATTTGAACTCAGGTCTTCCTAACTCTGGGTCTAGTCTTTTACGCACAGTGCCAATTATCTACCTCCAACCTTAGCCTTCTTGAAGTAGGTCAAATGGGAGTTTTCTGAGTCTTGGTTCTTGCACTAAGTAATCTTTAGGGTGAGAGAACAAGCTCCAGGTGAGCTTCCAGTTCCCCTCCCATCAGGCCTTACTGCTCTATTTTCCTTTAGCCTTTGGCTCTGGGTGCCATACATGCCAATTCTTCTCCTCTTACCAGAGACTTCTGTCTGCTCCCCTTTCTCCTTTTATTTGAGTGGTTGGGTAAAATCAGTGTATCATTCCTCTTTTGTATTTGGTTGTGGGAGATCATTGGGGCTGAATCACTGCCATGGGGGATCCTTGTAACTGGACTATCAGTCACCAGTTTGCATATTTTCTTATGCTTACTACAGGGGGGACAGGACAGAGTCATCTGAGGATAGAGTTGCTATATGAGAGCTCTAAAGTGTCAAAATTCTCTGGTGTTAATTCATGCATGGTGTTTTTACTGTGTATGAAGGCTATCTTCTTATCTTGTGGATTCAGTTATAATTATTCTGTACTTGGAGCACAATTCTTTTTTTTTCTATTTTTTGAGTTTTGGGATTGGAAAAGTTTCTAGAAGGCAACTCTTTGGACATATTGATGGTTGACACAATTTCCTGCACAGAATCAGTCAATTAAAAGTATTCTACCTGCAGGAAACCTGTCAGACAATGAACTTCCCCAAATGATTAGATTTTATGCTATTGTAACTAATAATGTATCTCTTTTTGCTCAAAGCACTCCATCTTTAGCCTAGGGTTATAATAAGCAAACAGAAGGAGAAAAGAAATGCATTTCACATTCAGCCTCCCCTGACAATTCCAAACCTCTCTGATCTTTCCCTTTTCTCCTACACCTGTTATCTGCTTAATAAATATAGCCAACATGGGAAAGGCACTAGACGATTTTCTATAATGCCTGAGTCCAGAGAGTGAACTCATGATGAAAACAAGGACTACACTATGTGTATTCACAGCTCAGGGAATTACTACGAAGAAATGTCTTTGAAGAAAGAGGTTTGATAAAGGCATCTTCTGGGATTCATGACTACTAGAAGAAAGAGAAATCAGGATGGCAGCATGGATATCATTACAACTAAAGAAAAGAGTAGTGTATGAGGCATGCCAAGGCAGGAGCTACGTTAAAGATGGTGAATAATTAGATGAGTTATGAGGAGTGGACATCAGATACCAGCAGAAGCAGTGCCATGCAACCTACCTACAGAGCCATTATTATTAGCTGGAGCCTATTTCCATGACTATTTGTGGGGGGAAACAGATGAAATTGCACTTGTTTTCGAATGGGGCTTAGAGTGTTATCTCTTGCTCTTGTTTGCCAATAAAATATTTTAGTTTTTCAAGTGTTTCCCTTGCCCTAGTCTGCTAGCATAGGAAGTAAAGAATAAATAGACCTGATTTTACTTTCGTTGTGTCCAGGTTTAAGAGTCAATCTCTTCTTTGAGCTCTCTAAAAATAAAAGGGTTTCGATTCTTTCATACTGGATTGATAAGACAAAAAAATAGGAAATGAGGTAGTAGAGAGTTGGAAGACAAATGTGAGGTGAATATACATGAATGTAGTACAGAATAGGATGAAGTTGGAACATCCCAGGAGCAAGTAACATATGAACAGAATATAGTTTCAATGATTTGTGTAGGAGGAATTTCCCCATGAGAAACAACAATTCATACAAAGCTATGACATTTCTGAATGTGTTTAATTTGGGTTTCCTCAGGGAGGTAAGATATATATATATATATATATATATATTTGCCTGCTAGGTTTTTTGTTTGTTCATACTTTTCAGGGTATCTAATGATTATTAAATTATTCATCCTTGTCTTTTTTCCAGATTAATTTTTTTTTGGTAATAGATACCTCATATATTTCCAATTTTCAATGTTTTGATTTTGTTCTTCTATTTCTTGTTGTATTATTGAACTTTGGAATTCTGTTCCATTCTATTTTGGGGATTATCCACTGAGTGGGAAATTTTTTGGATCCTGTTTTTAAGCTTTATATGCTTGCAAATGTTCTAATTCAATTCATTTTTTCTGGTTTCAGCTCTTTCTTCATTTTCCCCATGTAATCTTGGAATCCTTATAGCCAATTCATTTTTTTTAGAGGGGAGTAGAGGGATGTCTACTTAGAATTTCTGCAGCTTTTTTTTTTTTATTTTGGGATTTTATGTTGAGATTTTCTTAACCTCTAGCATGAATTCATAATATTTGGAGTTTCCTTCTGTTTACTTATACCTTTGACCTCATTTTGGGACTTTGTGCCAGGGCCTGGTTATCTCCCCTCCAACAATTTTGGATGGGGTAGTTGGCCCAGGTCCTGGCCCTAGTGCAGTTTGAAAGACTACTACACTACTGCAGTTTTAGATGAGATAAATAGTTTCCTGGTTATGCTTCCCTTACTGGAGACTGCAAAGTTATTTGAGTCCAGGCCCTGCCTCCTTTTGTAGTTTTTCCTAGAGTCCAGAGCTTGACCTGAAGCTGAGACCAAGTCCAGCCCATTGATACAGATTGTGTAGGTCTAGCTGGCCTTGGCCTATCTTCCTAACTTTCTGATTAGGAAGTTCAAAGGTCTCATATCCCTATGCAATCCTGGGCAAGATGGAGGAGCTTCCTGGTGTTTCTCTTTGATTCTGTTTAATCCTTGTTTCATCTGGCACTCTTTATTATTCCTGATGAAGAATATCACTCCTGATCTGGAATTTTAAAAAGACATTAAAGTCAGAATAGTAACATTTTTTACTTTAGATATCTCAAATTAATTTAAGTATAGATCTTTTCTTAAAATACCAGTCTCTTGGTGATTATCTTGATATCCAGTTAGAAATGCAGAGCTATCTTTGAATAAAACTTAATTCTTATGATTCTTTTCCAAGGTTCCTTTAATTATACCAGTATATTAGCAGTAGTCAGGGGAATGTCTGACTGATCTCCTGGACTGGAGCTGGTCATGTATCCTATCTCTTTCTCATGTGAAGAAATCTAAGACTTAGATGAGGGAAAGCATTCCAGAGAGCTATTTCTTTAAGATCAATGGAAAAAGAAAAAGAACTGATATTGTCACCAAGTAAATTGGAGTCCACTTAGACAGAATAAGGAAATAGATGAGGCATTATTAAAGAGATCAAAATCCTGCCACAGAGACATGATAACACACTGATGGGAGATTTCAATTTTCTGATCACTTGCTGGAACTGCCAAAAACAGAGCGCCTAATAATTTCTTGCCTCGCCAGATATAATCATCCTTGTACCCCAGTCTTTCCCCATTGTATATAATGTAAAATCTCTATAACTTCAAGGGGAATGATAGCTCCCCTGTAGTCTACCCTCTTCACCTAGAGTATTGTATTCAATTCTGGGCACTTCCTTCAGGAAATAATATCAATAAATTATTGAGTGTTCAAGGGTGAGCAATGGGGATAATGAAGATCCTGGAGATTTTCCCATATGAGGATTGATTGAAAGAACTTGGAGTTATTAACCTGGAGATGAGTCGGGGTTGGGGAGGAAATAAGGGACTGATGGCTGTTTTCAAATACCCAAGGAACTGTGACATGGGAGAGAACAATGACTTGTTCTGCTTGGTTCCAGAACTTAGCATTAGGTACAAAAGATGGAGGTTTAAAAAAAACAAATTTAAGCTTTAAGTAAGGGAAAAATTGATAAAAATTAAGCTATCTAAAAGTAGAATGGGCTACCTGCAGAAGTAGAGTATTCTCTAACACCAGAAGCCTCCAAAAAAGGTTATAATTTTAGGATATGTTTTAGAGGAATACAGGTTGGACTAGAGGATTTCAAAGGTACCTTCCACCTCAGAGATCCTGTAGTATTGTGATCATCTCTCAGTTCTGAATGTCTCAGACGTTTGAATTAACTTTGAGGAGTTTTAAATTTGCACAGGGTTTGCAATAAAGTTTAGGACATTTATAGCAAGCAGTGTTTTATTTCCCTCTTTTTATGGCCTACCCTATAATTTTACTTGCCTTAACCAGTATTTCTAGTCCTAATGAAACTTATGTTGAATGAAACTATGAATCAAACAAGAATGCTTTTCAAAAAAAATTCAGGAATATCAATTTAAATCCCAGATTCCTCAGTAAGATTTTTCATAGGGTCTCTCCTGCCCACCCAATCCAGAATGGTTTTCATAAAAGACACTATAGTGAATCTCTAAACTTCTCAGAAACTGTTTTGGTGGTATTTATTTCTATAGCTGAATCTGTAAATCTCAAAGGCAACAGGGAGTAGTAGATAGACCGCTGGCCTTGCAACAAAGAAGACCCAGGTTCACATTCACTTCTGACACACACTGTGTTGTTCTCTGAAAGTCACTTGGTCACTCAGTACCCAGGCAACTCCTTAAAATTATACATTGCAGAGAAGGTGCAACCTGCATTGAAAGGGTGAGTGTCCTCATTTAGGAAATCCTTATATTAGTGAAAGCACAGGTACAATCTCTATTCTTATCACTGATCACTGCAAAGCATTGTGTTTCCATTTTAGTGATCAGAGGATCATTACCAGGATGAAGGCTATGGGTAGATGCATCTTTTTAGGGGTAACAACATTTGAAGACCATCTGCTAAGCCTTTTAGAAGATCATCTACTACTGGAGAAGTATTTTCGGCGTTAGTGGGGGAACCACCACATAGCCTTGAAGCTGGTTTTTAAATAAGTAATGATAAGACATTTGTGTAACGTGGTAAGGCAGTTTTGATTAGGAAGTTACAGAATTGTTGAGTGCAGAAGCATGGATGGTTCTGGGGTCTCCATTTTTCTAGGTGGATCCAATATGTATGATTTTTGAAAATTCATGAACAAGAATATGACTGAATGAAAATGAATGAATTTTATTGTACTAAGGAGATAGTATCCATGAGGGGCAGAATTGGAAATACAGGGTGTCCAAGAAGTATTAGTGTAGTTCTAAGCTATTAAAGCTTGAAACTGCACTGAGACTTCTGGGATATCATGTATATTAAATTTGGGCTTTATAAGATTTGACAGGATTTAGAACTGGAAAGGGTTCTAGATATCCTTTTACCTAGCCTGCTCAAATAAGGATGCCATGGTCAAGAGAAGTGATCTAGCTTTCTCAAAGTCACAAAGTTAGAGAGGAGCAGAGCAAGGATATAAACACAGGGTCTTTGATCACACCTCTAAAGACGTTTCCAGTATACAACTTTTTGTGCAAATATGTATATCTTTTTATTTCCTTTTTAATAGATCATAAGAATGCCTTAAGAGCAGGGTTTGTTTAGAATATTATTCCACACCACAAGGTTCTAGTATGGAAGTCTATTTGTTGATTAACTCATTCATTCATTCATTTACCCATTAATTAATTAATTAATTAATTAATTAATTTAATTTGCTTATCTATCTATCTATCTATCTATCATCTACCCATCCATCCATCCATCTACCTACCTATCAACCTATCCATCTAATCAACTTGGGTCTCCCTATCTTTCTAAGGCTAGGATACACAGGGGTCTCTTACAGGTCCAGTCTCATTGCAGATCAGTATCAAAGCTTCAACCTTCTCTGAAGGCAATTTGGTACCTGCTCTCCTCTCACCCACCTGTGGATTCACCAAGTTGATGTCAGACAAGGCAAGTACCCAACTGAATTTAATTCTACTATAGTTCAGAAATTCAGAGTTCAAGTGATCCATCAGCCTCCCAAGTAGTGGAAACTAGAGGGGTACTCCACTAAGGCTGGCTTGAGTGACTTTTAAAGACCATATTTTAAGTGTTTTGAATATCTTTGATAAATATTACTTACCAATATAAACATATTTATGACTTTTTGTAAACTTCTTTAAAGGAACAACATTTAACAAAATTCAATTCAATTCAAGTCCAAACCTATAAATTTTCTCCTCAACTTGAAGCTTTAACTGTAACAGATATTGATATATAAAAGTAATCAAGTACATGATCATTTATCTTATCAGTATATTAATATTCTTCAGAAATGAAATGATGTATTTTCAGGCTTACATCTTTATTAAATACCTTCTATAGTCGTTACCTGATAACTGAAATATGGTTATCAGTCTTGTAATCTAGTTGGTAATATTTATTTGTGCCTATTTCAGTCCTAAAAATCTCAAGGCATGATGATCCTAGACAACAAAGGCAGCGAATGACCTGGACTATTGCCAAATATTTTGTTCATTTCTTTAGCTTGTCGTTTGTAACTGATTGGATTTCCAAGGAATGAGATTAAACCTGTCTTTCTCACTAATCGAATCCTGTAATACTTGGATCAGTAAGAGTTCTACTTTGACAGATACATGTTTGTGGGTCAATGAGACCAAGAGCTTCTTAAATCTCACATGTACTTTTAAATCAAAGGCCTACAATGAATTCCTACTGGCCTAGACTGGAACTTATTGCAAATTAAAAGTACTTCCAAGACCCACCTAATCACTATCTATTTCAAGAAATATGTGCTACAACCATAGTCTTCATTTGAAATACAGATTGTCAAGGCAGTGTGGAAAAGGGGACAAAGTGATGAACTTGTGTCAGGAAGATGTGGCTTGAAAGATTGCTTCTGACGCTTACTTCTGGGTGATCATGGGTGACTAATTTAACCCTTCTGACCCTCAGGCAGTTCTCTAAGAGTGAAATTTAGAGATGGATTGTGATTTTCTTGGGTGGAAGGAGTTCTACACAAAGACTTAAGTTCATGACATATTATAGCATGTTTTTCAAGGCTTGTTATAAATTGGTAACATCAGTGATGTTGTTGTACCAGTAAGATTTTTTAAAAAATTAAATATTGGCTATGAGAAAGTAATCATTGGAAGGGACTAGAGGGATTATGAATGCACGGTACTGATGTGGCCAGGACAGAAGATAGTTGTAGTCCCTTCTCATCTAGGAATCGCTTGAGAGCAATGTGAAGTGGGATAGGATGGAGCAATTGCCTCAGAGATTTTTAAGGTAAGGCTCTAAAATTTATCAATAAATTCTGCTTCTCATTTGAGATAATTTTCTTTTTCACCATGGGCTAACCAGATGAAGGTCTCCCTTTGGTGATTTGGACCAAGAGCTTACTTGAACTGTTCATCAAAATTATCTCAACAGGCTAGAACAATGAGCCAAATTGAATAAGCTAAAATTTAATAAATGTTAACCCCTATTCTTGATTTTGAAAATCAGCTACAAAAGTGCACAATGGGAAACATAGAGCTAGAAAATAATTCATGCAACGGAACCTTGTCATTTTGGTGGACTACAAGTTCAAGATGAGTCCACTATCTGATATGGAAGCCAAAAAATGAATGTGCTTTTAGTCACATAAAGAGAAACAGTTGTAAGAATAGCAGTTGTTTTTTTTTTTAGCACTAGAAGAACTGGGCATGTGAGCTGACAACAATAATAATAATAACAATAGCTATCATTTACATAGGGCTTTAAAATTTGTAAAGAACTTTTAAAATATAATTTTATTATCAAAACTATTTATATATGTATATAAATACAAATATATACATATGTGTATGTGTATATATGTATATGTATATGTGTGTGTGAGGCAACTGAGGCAGACATTGGTCATGTGACTTGCGCAGGGTCACACAGCTATTACATATTTAAGGTAGAATTTAAACTCATGTCTTCAAAACTCCAGGTCCAATGATCTATCTATTGTGCCACCTAACTGCCATGAGGAAATATATGTGATAGTAAATAATAATGTATTCATTTTCTTATCTGTACAAATTTACTTTAGGGGCCCTGATGTTGACATCTTCCTCTGAGGGTGCCCCTTGGTCTTCCTTGTTACTGAAGATACTTTCTATGGTCCTTACCTTTCTCTGTCGGCTCATCTTTCCTTTCTTTTACTAGACTTTTAGCTCCTTAAAGTGGGGCACTGTTTCCAGGATACAGTATCCCAAGCTTAAGATGTCCCAGGTGGTATGATTTAAGGAGAAACAGGTTCTTCCCTTGCCCGGCCTGTTTCCTGGTCCTAGATGACCCCAGACCAACTTGCCAATCAACCAGCTTTGTGTGTTGTGGTTGTTAGCTCCGATGAGCCTGTGCCCCTCCCCAACCTGAGCCACTTCTACTCGAGCCTACCACCTGGTTCTCAGTAGGGGTGTAAAATCCATGTTCTGCCTTAGCACTAGTATAGACCCCCGTAGTCTCTCCCCTGCCCAGGGCTCAGCCCACTCACCAGACTGTGAGCTTAGTTCCAGATGACACTGGTGCTTCAGCTGATTCAGAGGCTCTGGGGGTCTCCTTCTCTGGTGAGGACTTCCTGAGACTGGATCTGTGTCAGGGTGACTGTGGGGTTGGGCTTGACTCCTGTATCAGCACAGCAGCTCCTTCCTTCTGACCTTCCAAGCCGTTCTTGGTTAGAAGATTGGATTTCAGCACATTCTTCTGTGAGTTTTGCTGCTCCAGGCATTTTCCTATGACCTTATTTGGATGTTTTTTGGAGTGATCGTGTCATGAGTTGGGGAGCTCCACAAATTTACTTTAAATAAAAATAATTACAGATAGATATTATAATTTTGCTTTGAAATAAAAAGATTCATCCTATTCTCTCTCTTTTCTTTGCCTTATGGATAAAAAGTAATGCACTAGGTAAATTGATGCAGTTTGATCACTTGAGGTATTCTTACATTTCTGTCCTTCTAGGTGGGAGTAGAGAGGTGCTTTTGCATTCCTGCCACCTGAAATATAAAAGGCCCAGCCTCTAGGGAGTTTGTGTCCAAGGTTTAATGGAATTATCATTTCCATATGGCAAGCCTTTCTGACCTAGTTTTGCCACTTAGCAGCTGTGGTGAATGTGGAGGTGGAGAGCAGTAGTGTTTTATTTGAATTTCATGAGGAATTGTCTCCTTTTAAATCTTATTATCAGTAAAGTTGCTTTTATTGCATTTTATGGTCTTTGAGGGTTTTATTGCATTTTAATCACAAGTCTGAAACGTTGGACTAGCCTGAGCTAGGCAGATAGGTGGCGCAGTAGATAGAGCACTGGACCTGGACTCAGGAAGACCTGAGTTCAAATTCTTCCTCCTCCTCTTCATTGTTATTGTTGTTATATTTAGTGTTGTTGTTGTTTTTTAGTGTTATAAGCATAGTGTCCAGAATGAGGGTAGTTATAGGATCACTCATTGTATTCAGCTTTATTCAGAGAACAGACCATTGGGCAAACACATTTCAGGAAAGGCATGGATAAGCTGGACATTGACATTCCTAGAAAAGCAACATAGTTTGTGAGGGCCCTGGAGACTTTTCCATATGAGTACTAGTTGAGGGAACTGAGCATGCCAAATCTGGAGAGGAAATGACACATAGGAATCTAATAATTCTTTTCAAGCATTAAAAAAAATCTATCAACTAAAGGAAGGATTAGGCTTTTTTTTCTACTTCGCCTCAGAGGGAAAAACTAGTCACCATAACCAAACCCTTGCCCTTAATGTTGGAGCATTCCAAAAGTAGAATGGTCTCATTTGGGTAGTAGTGCAAAATCTGAGCATCACTTATCATAGAGAGGATTTCTATTCAGGTATGGGGTTGACTAGAAGAATTCTACCATCCTTCCCAACTGTGAGATCTGATTGTGGTTGCCAGCTGTCTTGAAATTAAAATGTCCTGATTGTACTTTGGGTAGAACATCAGTCTACTTCCATGCTACTCTAAGTTTTTTGATTTTCTGCCTGGACACAAGGACAGAGGACATTTTGATTTAATTTTTTTGTTTTCTTTGTGAGGCAATTGGGGTTAAGTGACTTGCCCAGAGTCACACAGCTAGTAAGTGTTAAGTGTCTGAGGCCGGATTTGAACTCATGTCCTCCTGAATCCAGGGCCGGTGCTCTACCCACTGTGCCAACTAGCTGCCCCGAAAACCTTCAAGTGGATGTGGGTTTTTTGTTTGTTTGTTTTTCTTTTGTTTTTTAGTGAGGCAATTAGGGTTGAGTGACTTGCCCAGGGTCACACAGCTAGTAAGTGTTAAGTGTCTGAGCCAGATTTGAACTCAGATACTCCTGATTCCGGGGCTGGTGCTCCATCCACTGTGCCACCTAGCTGCCCCCAGAAGACAACATTTTGAAATATGAATGAATTCTTGTTCGAATAAATGATGGTTGAACTGAATTGAAGGAATGGAAGAGTAGAAAATGAACTGGATTTGGAGTCTGAGTTCTTGACTTTGAATCTCAGGTCTGACATCACCCATTTGTCCTTTAGCCAGTCACTTAACCTCTTATATTTGGTTACCTTATCTGTAAAGTAAGAGGAGTAGAGTAGGTGGGTTCTAATCAGTCAGTCGATAAAACATTTATTAAGCACCTACTGTGATCCAGACACTGTACTAAACACTAGGGATACAGAGAAAGATAAAAACATCCCCTGTTCTCAAGGGG
The DNA here is from genome assembly GCF_019393635.1 of Dromiciops gliroides. Lineage (NCBI taxonomy): Eukaryota > Metazoa > Chordata > Mammalia > Microbiotheria > Microbiotheriidae > Dromiciops > Dromiciops gliroides. The sequence goes on along the minus strand of NC_057863.1, from coordinate 314,074,109 downwards.
TTTATAATTTGGAACATACAAACAACCATGTATAAATGAGATAATGCAGGATAAATTGGAGATAATCAATAGAAGAAGCCACTAACATTAGGGGTGATCAGGAAAGTCTTTCTAAAGATCCCTTTTAGCTCTAAATCTATAATCCTTTGATCCTATCCATTCCAACTTGGCTTCCTTAAGTTAATCATATAGGGATAAGATATTAATTTGAATTAAAAGAAAAATACAACAAAAATAATCTAAATCAGAAATATGAAACCTCTGCAAAGACTTTAAGAACTTTTGGCCTGTGGAGATGGCAACTAGCCTTGAGTTGAAACAAAGAGCTGTTTCCATGATTGCTCAAAATAATGTAATTATTAAAGTATTTTTACTGCTGAAAATCATAACTTATTTCTTTCCTTTTTTTTTTAAGAATAAAACAATGTCACCTCTCCAGTGTGACAGCCAAAAAAACTAACATGCCCTCACATTACTCTTCAACCTCAGTCTAAACACAGCCTTTGTGAGTCTTGGGCTCTGTAGCGACACATATTTGACAAATTAATGCACCTAGTCAGCTCAGGGCAGTGCTAATTTCCCATCTGACTTCATTGTAGTTGGTGTAGATGTGTCATGTCCCTGAAACATCACATTTCTCCCAGTGGTTTATCTAGTTTGACATTTTACAGAGTAAATTTTGTGTGAGTGACAGTAACTGTCAAACCACTTCTTAAGAAGGTGAACAAGGAACATTTTGGTCTGAAATGTTGCTAACTTTTAGGTTCACTAGAGGTCCAGGCTAGAAGGGCTCAGTATTTAAAGTAGAGATGATTTAAATATGAGGAAGTATTAGATAAACCTACCACATGCATCTCCATGGATTATGTATGAAGGGATTTAGGTTTAGGTAGAGACTCATTTAATCTATTTTTTTTTTTTGGTGGGCAATGAAGGTTAAGTGACTTGCCTAAGGTCACACAGTCAGTAAGTGTCAAATGTCTGAGGCAGAATTTGAACTCAAGTCCTCTTGAATCCAGGGTCAGTGCTTTATCCACTGTGCCCCCTAGCTGCCTAGAGACTCATTTAATCTTGTATGTTCATTTTTCAGAGATGTTTGAAGTCAGTTTCTCATTCTCACCCAATTCAAACAATACTAAATCAATCAGGTGGGACCCCTGGGTGTCTGCCAAATTTCATTATTTTATCACAATGGCAATGGAAAGCTGGAATAATCCCTCCTGCTGGGAGGAACATTTTGTGAGCTCTGGCCTGAGGACAAAGATAAAAATTATTTTCTAAATTAATATCACAATTGTCTTCTCAATTTATTCCCCACTTGTGGGGGGGGGATGTAGTAATATTAAGTTTTAGAGGAGTATAGTAATATTAAGTTTTAGAGAATGTTTCGATTTTTGTTTTTATTATATGTTTTAAGTGTGACAACTAAGATTCTGAATTTCCTTAGATATGTTTTTGAGAACTTTCATTATTTGATTTGATTATTAGAAAAGTGTTTAAAGTTGTGTTAAGCTCAATTTTGTAGGTAATTTTCCTAACTGATTACCAGCATCCACACATATGAAATGTCTGAAAAAACTTCCATTCCATGACTACACCCAGAGGACATCCCAAGAATCATCTGAGAAAAGACTTCCAAAGACTTTAATGGACATTTTCCTGTTTTTCTTTTCCACATCATACATACTGTTTATAACATCCACTTACTAAAGGGGAGTGTCCCCTTTAGTTTTTCTGCTTGTGATGTCCACCTGCTAATAGGGGAGTGCTCCCTTTAGCCTTTGTCAATGTGTCACTCAATTTCTTTTTCTCTCTTTTCATTCCCTTTACTTAGTCATAAGCATCTGTAATGTTATTGCTTCATGTGAGGAAACCATGTTTCTTCCCCACGAAGCACTGGGTGGGGGGGGGGGAATGTGATAAAATAATGGAATTTGACAGATGCTCAGGGGTCCCACTTGATTGATTTAGTATTGTTTGAATTGGGTGAGAATGAGAAACTAAGTACTTACTTAAGGAGGATTGGATGGGGACCACACCTGGCTGGCCCTGAGTGAAGTGTTGGTATACTACTGACATCAGCAAGAGACCACTCTCAACCAATCAGCTTGAAGGACCTCCCCTTTGGGGGAGGGAGAGAGGAATGAGGAAGTGAATGCTTGCTCAGAGAATAATTCTTGTTATGGTGAGGAATAGGCACTTGGCAGCAGGGAGACAGAGAACATGGGCGGGGCCCTCATAGTCATTCAGACACTGGCTTGGTGGTGAGAGATTTCATGTGGGCTGCTATGAAAGGAAATTGCTTTCTTTCTCTCTGGCTATACAAAAATAGATCTGAGCTAGTATTTCCATGCTATAAGGAATCTGTTCTCAATCTCTCTCTTCACTAACTTATAATATATTTTTTAATAAATCTATAAAAGCCTAACCTCTTGCTGAATTTATCAGTGATTTTTAGCCAGCTTCTCCCAAGACTGGGGGGGGCAGATTAGAACCCACAATTTAGAATTTAAACAAACACACCATTCCCCTTTTCCTTGTGCCTTCTATCTTTCCCAACATCTTGGTCTTTTCTAATGAGTCCTATTTACACATTATATCAAAAAGGTTGGACTATGTGATATCTAAGGTCCCTTCTGATTCTAAATGATTTCTGTGTTTCTCCCGAACTCCATTTCCTAGCTCATAGTAGATACTTAAAGAGTGATAGCATTTGGAACTCAAAACTGTAAATAAAAATGTTTATTACAAATAAATTTAATTATAAAAAGAATGCTGCTTGAATAAGAAAAAAATGACCATAAAATATTAAAAACTTTGGATAAGATTTTCTTATGATTTGCATCTCCACTTTGTGTTTTCTATCTTGTATGTTCATAGTTGTTTACATGTTGTTATTTCCTTCTTTAGAATATGAACTCTTTGAGGACAGGGAATGTTTTTACTTTTCTTTGCGCTCCAAGTTCTTATCACAGCAATGGAAATATAATAAATTCTTAATAAATACTTTTAGACATTGATTTGTTGGAATGATCTGGGAAGGCTTATGGGCAGATCATCTTGCTTGTTCATCCATGCTCCTCCTGTTCCTGCTTCTGTTCACAGCCTTGAATTTCCTTTATTTCAGTGATTTGGGGAATAGAACATAGAAAGAATTCATTATCTCTTGATACTATCCTAGAGAATCAGAAAGGGAACTTTCCCTAGCCCAATAGTCTATGTATGCATGTACATATGACATAAATCAGATTTCTATAGAGAATGAAACTATTAAAACATCAAAAATGATTGGACATAACAGTTTCCCAGAGATAAAGAACCATAGGAATTTTTCCATTGTTTTATCATGTAAAGAAGTGCTAGAAGCAATGTGTTAGCAGTCATCCATTGTCCCAGCATAGACTAGTGTTTGTCATGTAGGTTTTAAGGTTCTATTGCTTTTCTTGAAATAAATTTGGGCTTGAACTTGAGCAAAGCCCTGAATGTTTCCTTCATGGTGGTAATGAGTATTTCTGACTGAATACTCAGAAGGTTTTTTTTTTTTTTAATGAAAAACATAAAAAGAAAATAACTCATATTATCAGTAACTACTAGCCCATGGAGCAGAATGAAAGGAGAACAAAGAAGTCAATTACATAAGGATGTTGCTCAGAGTAGTCCTGGGAAAAAAAAGAACTTGTACACTTAGGACTCACCCACACTGGGCTTCAGGGATAAAAGAAGAAAATAAGCACCAAGGCCCATGTTCATCACTTAAACTTCTTCTTGCATTAAATGTCACTATTAGCACAAAAAAGAGGAAAAAGGTTCAAGGATTTATTATAGGATCCCAGAGTAAATGTCTGTGGATCCACAATGTATGATGATTTTTTTAAATTAATTTTTTATTGGCAAAAATCCTCCTTTTCTCCTTCCCACCATTTGCTCTCAATTGAGAATGGAAGAAAAAACAAAAGTCTTGTTACAAACGTGTATAATCAAACAAACAAACAAAAATTCTGCCTTGACCATGTCTAAAAAATAAAGTCTTATTCAGCTCTCTGAGTCTTTACCTCTCCATCAGGAGGTGAGTAGCATATTTCATTATTAGTCTTCTGAACTCATGATTGGTCATTATGCTGAACCGAGTTCCTAATTTTTTAAAGTTATTAGTTTTTACAATATTGTTACCATTATGTGAATTGTCCTCTTAATTTTGCTCATTTTACTCAGCATTAATTGATTCAAGCCATCCCAAGTTTCTTTGAAACCATCTCCTTCACTACATCTTATGCAAAATAGTATTCCATCATGTATATATTCCATGATTTGCACAGCCATTCCCAAAATGGTGATCACCGCTCAGATTCCAATTCTTTACTGTCTCAAAAAGAACTGTGATAAATTGTGTGTGTGTGTGCATCCATTGTTAGAGTTTGTTTTCTCAGGACCAATCCCTCTTAATCTAAAACCTCCTTTTAATTCCTCCTCCTTCCTGTTTCCCTGACTGAATGAAAAGCAATTCTGTACCTAGCTATAAGTGTGTATATTTTCCCCATCTTTTAAGTCTTAGCAAACATCATGCACAATTTCTAACTGCCCCAAGTTAGGACTTTACAATTGAGAGGGAACCTGGAATGGCCACATCAAATGGACTTCTTGGCCCAGCTTGTTACCTGCTTTCAGTGTCATTCCAACAACATGCCAGTTTGATTCAGATATTTCTATCTCTTTGACAGCCTTAAATAATTAACAGCACTTAAGTTCTATAGGGGTTGGGCTAAACATGTATCCCAAATTGTTAGAAGAATGTACTACATATTGAAAATGTCTGAGTTTCATTTCACATGTTAAATTTCCATGTATTTTTCTTTTCTTGTTTCTTTGTCTCTCTGCCTCTCTCTTTCTTTTTCATTCTTTATCTTCCTTCCTTCCTTCCTTCCTTCCTTCCTTCCTTCCTTCCTTCCTTCCTTCCTTCCTTCCTTCCTTCCTTCCTTCCTTCCTTCCTTCCTTCCTTCCTTCCTTCCTTCCTTCCTTCCTTCCTTCCTTCCTTCCTTCCTTCCTTCCTTCCTTCCTTCCTTCCTTCCTTCCTTCCTTCCTTCCTTCCTTCCTTCCTTCCTTCCTTCCTTCCTTCCTTCCTTCCTTCCTTCCTGTTCTTTGACTTAGAGTGTGGAAAGAATAATGGTAAGCTTCCAACTAGAAACTGGAAACTGTAGGGATAAGAATGGGTGTTTCAGAATCAAAATTCATCAAAAAGAGTAATTCGTTTGGAAACACCAGCTCCTGGAACAAAGATTGTTTTAAAGTCTACTTCTTCTCATGGTTTTTCTAATCACACATTTTTCCTACATCGTTACACTGTTATATTATTTCTCTGAGTCACAGATCCAAGGCAAGAAAGAAATGTGGCTTTGCTGGATAAAAAAAGAAATGGTTTCCTTAGGAACAAAACTCTTCAAAAACACTCAACTTCTTTCTTCAGGAAGGCAACCTTTAAAAGTTCAAATAATATAGAAAGAGACAAGAGTCAGTTTGTGTAGCTAGGTGAGTTTTGTAGCCTCCTTGCCCAAATCACCAGCAGCTGTCAGTCAAGTGCTTTAACTCAGCTGTTCTAAAAGGGTCCTTTCTTACTGTTTTTGATCATAGGGCCTTAAAGAAATCTTTTCAAATACGGTCATTTGGAAAAATGCTCTATTCTCAGCTAATAAGTACTCTTAATGATGGTGCTCTGACTTCACAGAAGATTAATTAGCCAGTCTAAATATTTGTTTTTATAAATATGGCAGTTAACCAATTATTCAGGGTCATAGAAGGCTCAGATATCAAGCAGTTAATGTAACTAATAATGAAGGACCAGAACAACAGAACCTAATAGAGAGCCCAGAATAACAATAATCTTTGGATGTCATTTCTGACATGTGACAGGGTGCTGAAGACTAGAAACCCAGGAGTAAATAGAATATCCTAGACCAGTCATACTCAGTGTTTTTGGTCTCAGGATCCCTTCACACTCTTTAAAATTATTGAGGACCCCAATCAGTTTTAAAAAATCAGTTGTAGCTATTAATATTTGCTGTATTAGAAATTAAAAAATAATTAAAATACTTATACATTCATTTAAAATAACAATAATAAACTTATTACATAATAATGCAAATTGCACATGTCTTTGAAAGATAACTATATTTTTCCAAAAGAAAAAATATTAGTGAGAAGGGTGTCACTGTTTTACATATTTTTGTAAATCTCTTTAACATCTGGCTTAATACAAAATAATTGCTGTGTATTTTATTCCCATTCTTATATCTGCTTCTGCATTCAGTCTGTTGAAATGTTACTTTTTGGTAGAAGCATTTGAAGAAAATCCAGCCCCACACAGATATATAGTTGGGAAAGAGAGGAGTATTTGAAAGGGAAAATAAGTTCATATTATTATTATGAAAATCATTTTGATCTTTTGAATCCCCATAAAGAGTCTGTGGGACTTGCAGGGGCCCATGGACCATATTTTGAGAGCCAATACCTTAGACAGTGAGGTATTGGTGATGGTGATGATACTGATAGGGATGGTGATGATTTTTGTTCCTTTCCCTAGGTTTTACTTTCCATTTCCCATTACAATCCAAAGCAAAATTACCAGGAAAAGAAGGAATAGGATAGGGAATGATATGTTACAAAGTTGACGTATATTCTGTGGGTAAATACATAATAATTTGAGTTGGAAGGGAAATTAGAAATCTAGTCCAACTCCCATTTTTCAGATGATGAAATCTCATCTAGACATCTCATTTAGATGGCAGGAGAGAAATCAGAAAAACCTATGGTCAAGTTTTTTATTGCCCATCAACAAGGCCCTTGATTTTTTTGACTCTATCTCCTCACATGTGAATGATCTAGTAGTGTTTGGAAAATTGGCTAGGGATGATTGGATATAGGCCACATCTGACCTGCCCTGAATGATGTATGCTGCTGATGTCAACAGGGGAACCACTCTCCACAGGTAGTTTGAAGGACCTCCTGTTTGGGGGAGGGAAAGTAAACGCTCACTGAGGGGAGCTCTGTCTTTTCCGGTAGTTGAGCTTCCGGGAGCGGATGAGAGAGAGGTTTTCCTGGTGGTTTGTCCTGTGGGTCCTGGCTGCACAGCTGTCTCCTATAGAAACTAAAGACCCCAGGTGGTGAGTTAATAAACAACCCCAGCTGTTGGAATTAGCTGAGCTGGAAGTGAGTTTGGGGATTGTATAGGCTTTTGTTAGAGTAAGGGGGATTATCCATTTTTCTCTTTCCCTATTCCCTTGTCTTTGACTTTATTAATTTCACCTTTGCTGTGTATTTTATTCCCATTAATAAAACCTGATTTGTTTGTGGAAAAGAGGCTGTTAAGCTCCTTTCTTATTGGCCTGGGAGAAATAACTAAAAAGGCAGTTTGCAGGGGAAGAAGTTTTGGACCTAGAGGTCTCCACATATTAAATTTGGCCCCTACACATGCAAAATGGAGATGATCTTTTCCCAGACTACCTTACAGGGTTATTATGTAGGATCAAAAAACATTATGTGTTTAAAAGTACTCTGTAAACTAATAGTGAGGCAGATTTTGAGGCATTGTGATAAACTAAACAAAGTAAGGCTTATTTCTGCACACCTATTTGAAATTTGCAAAGTGCTTCACATATATTAAAATAGTAATACCTGCTAATATTGCTATTGGAGGTTTGCAAAGTGCTTTACAAATATTATCTCCTTTGATTCTCACAACAACCCTAGGAGGTAGGTGCTATTATTATCCTCATTTTTCAGATGAGGAAACTGAGGCATACAGCTACTAAGTATCTGAAACTACATTTAAATTTAGGTCTTCCTGACTCCAGATCCAGTGCTCTTCTCCAGTATGGCCACCTCAAAACAACTTAGTAAGATAGGTGGTATAAGTATTATTATACCTCTTATTCCCATTTAGAGGCTTAGAGTGTTGCTGGAAAGCCCTGAAAGATTAAGTGATTCATAGATACAATGTGTGTTCCAGGTAGGACAAACTCATGCCTTCCTCCACCTGAGGCTGGTCCTCTAGCCACCTTCCCATGGTCCTCTTTTTATGGATTCAGATACTAAGTAACTAGCCTATCCCCCACAGCAAGTTCCAGAGGGAGTGTGCAAGTGCAATTTTTTTTACTTCCAAATCCCAGTGTTCTTTCTTTTACAGTGTGACACCTTTTTTGGAAAGAATCTTATAAAGAAATCTGTAGTCAAAGTACATGATTTTGAATTCTGACTGAGCTATTTGAAAACGTGTGACCTTGAGCAAGTCTTCTAACCTCTTCTGTCTTCTATTTCCTCATCCAGAACTTTGGGAGTTGGACTAGATGAAAGCTAAGTCAGGTGTTAAAGTATTATCCCAACAGTAGTTGTTTGTTATTATTATTATTATTATTGTTGTTGTTGATAGGAAAGAAAAAATGCTCAGAAAGCCCTTGGAGGATAAACAATCATAAAATTTTTTAATTTAAAAAGTAATTTGAAAGCAAGCACCATTTCACAATATTTAAATTAAATACCAGAGCCTTTTCATATATTGAAAGGGACAGGATAAATCTCTTTAAAATGTCATGGATGACAGCTTTGTAAAAATGTGTGAACCCATCATCCTAACAAAATGTTAAATGTTGGTGGCTTTAAAGAAAGTAAATACAATTCAGTTGGAGTTAATAGGAAATTTTAGGTGATGGCCTTTAAAAAAAAACTGGGTCACTACCCTGAGGTCAAAAGCCTTAAAGGGAAATTGTGCTAAAATATCTCTGGAAAGAGGAACTACCGAACATCCCAAGAATATCTGTGACTATGGGGGACGACAGAACTAGCGACAACTCCAATAGCAAGAATGTGGCTCATCAACTATTTGCCAGGACTTACAGAAGACTGGGAGAAGACAGAGATAGGTCACCAAACGACAGAAGACAGAAGCTTAAAGGTCATCATTTTACAGGTAAAGAAACTGAGTCTCAGAAAGAAGGCAGGACTTGTCAAAGGTCATATGGCTAGTAAGTGTCAGAGTCAGTCTTGGCAGTCCCTTGACCCTCATCCTGGGGAACTTTACACAGTACAATTTTTGCTTCTTCCTTTCGCTGTTTTTCAGAAGGGCCCATTTAGAAGCAGTAAGGATTATGTGGTGTCATAGTTGAGATTAAGGAGTATAATAATTTTGATAACCTTAGCTCATGGTGATGAACTTTAAAGACTTTTAAATTTGACTTTGGACCTGATTAATGATAGGTTGATTTCTGTATTTCTCCATGTGCTGTCTTTTTCTCATTGAACTGGGTGCTTTTGATACAGAACTGTGAGATCAGCTCAAAACTTTTGCATCCTTTCTTGTCTTTCACCTCAAGAACAGCCTTGGGTATGTTTTGCAAACCAAATAAATCAAAACCCTGTCTTATACGTTCTCTTTGATTCAACTCTATATCTTTGGTTCTGCCCATTATGGAAGCAAATGGAGTTTTGACTTGGTTTCTGGTTTCTTTGTTGTGATTTTAAGGACATAGAATTGCATTTTCCTTTATTATTTTGCCTCATATTTTCCTATCTTTATTTTCTTTCATTTCTCAGCCATTAAATAAAAATACCTGATTCAACACAACAGAAGTTTGAGTCTCCCTTAGTTACAAAGCTAGTGGGAAAATTCCAACATTCTTAGGTGACTAGAAGTGAAGACTATAGCCTTGAAAGGCACTCAGCTTTTTGGCATTGTAGCATCTCCTAGGTTCTTAATATACTGTAGTTAATTAAGTCATCAACTAGACATATCCTGTTTATTGCTCCTTCGGATTAAAATAAATTAGAGTAGAAAGGAAACATAACTTAATTGGCCTTGGAGAAGTTGTTAAACTGTTACTACAACAGTTCTCTCAGAATTTAGTAATCATAATTATGCAAATCTTAATTAGGTAATTATTGTTGTGCCGTTTTTCTTGACTTGAGGGAAAAAAAAAGTTCATTGGTACAATCAGTCACATCACGCTGTGTCAGAAACTTTAAATCAGTAAATTTCTTTGAACAAGTTGGTGAGTAGTCGATGATTCACTGGAGTATCGTTCCCTGAGGAGCTAAAGGAGGAAATGCGTGACAATAGGGTGTCTATGTTGGGGTTCGTTATCTCTATTCTCCTACATTTGCTCAAAGAGAACCTTGATTTCACAGAAGTAGGTAGTGCTGAAGAGACAAGTAACTAAGTACTCATTAAAGTAGAAAACATAGAAGCAGATCAAGGAGGACTGGAGGTCCTACATTGTAGTTTAGAATAATTTTGTGCTCTGAGCTAGTGGAACATTAATTGTGCCTTGTTGTCTCTATAAACAGAAGAAAAATCAAAAGGGGGAAGAGAAGCTAAATGGTCCTGGGTTTAGGACACAGGGTACTCCTGAGGGTCTCCATTATGCAACATGAACTTTCAAGTTGTTGTTGAGTTGTTTCAATTCTGTTCTGCTCTTCATGACCCCATTTGGAGTTTTCTTGGTAAAGATGCTGGAGAGATTTGCCATTTCCTTCTCCAGCTTATTTTACAGATGAGGACAATGAGGCAAACAGGGTTAGGTGACTTGTGCAGGGTTACACAGCTAGTAAGTGTCTGAGCCCAGATTTGAACTCATGATAATGATTGTTCCTGAGTCCAAGCTCAGTGCTCTATCCACTTTACCAGCTAGCTGCCCATGAACATTAATACTTGGTTGTAAAATGTAGGAGTCATGTTAATAAATCAAGAAAGTAATGTAGGCCACCGTCACAGTTCAGAAACCTCATCAATAGGCTCCTAATTGCTTTTACTACCTCACATCTCTCAACCTCTCTAACACAGCCTCCTCACAGCTGCCAGACAGTTATTCCTGAAGCACATAGCATTCCTCTGCTCAAGAAGTGCCAGTGGCTCCCCATTATGTTGAGGATAAAATTCAAACTTCTCTATTTGGGTTTTAAAGACCTTTACCATCTGTCTCCCAGGCATCTTTCCAGGCTAATTATACATTACTCCCCTTCATATGTTTGATATTACCATTACTTGGTGTGCCCCGTAGACGACATCTCAAATTTCATCTCAGTTACATTATATGGATTCATGCGTAGGATGCATTTAATCCTCACTTCAACCTCATTGGATCCCTGGCTTCCTTCAAGGCTCAGCTTACCTGCTAGTTTTCACATGATGCTTACCTTAATTCTCCCAGTAACAAGTGCTATCTTCTGCTCTCTGCTCCTCCTCTCTCCTCCTATTTACTTTTTTTGTGGGGCAGTGAGGATTAAGTGACTTGCCCAGGGTCACACAGCTAGTAAGTGTCAAGGGTCTGAGGCTGTATTTGAACTGAGGTCCTCCTGAATCCAGGGCCAGTGCTTTATCCACTGTGCCATCTAGCTGCCTCCTCCTCCTATCTATTTTGAATACATTTTGTAGTTCCTTATCTGTCAGGAGTTTTATTTTTGCCTTGATATGCCTAGAACTCAGAACAGTTCCTGGGATATAATACATGATACAAAGAAACAACAAATAATTTATAATTTCAACAATAATTGTTTATTAATTAAACAATTTGTGATTTTTTTGGTATGGAAACTCACCCCTCTAAAGCAGATAAAAATCCTCTATACATTTTATTGTTGAATAGTTTATATGGTTGTTGTTCAGTCATTTTCAATTGTGTTTGACTCTTCATGATGTGATTTGGGGTTTTCTTGGCAAAGAAAGGGTTTGCCATTTCCTTCTCCAGCTCATTTTACAGATGAGGAAACTGAAGCAAATAGGGTTAAGTGACTTGCCCAGGGTCAAACAGCTAGTAAGTGCTTGAGGCCAGATTTGAACTCATAAAGATGAGTCTTCTTGACTCCAGGTCCAGTAGGACATCCACTGCTCCACCCACTTGGAGTGGTCCTCAAAGGATATCAAGTTCAGTCTCATTTTTCAGATGAAACAATGGAGATCTGTTTGGTGATGTTAAGTGACTTGTTCGAGGTTAAACAGGTATTATATAGAAGAGTAGAGAACTGAGAGTTTCTCAAGGAGCAGAGATGTTAAATGACTAACCCATGATGTACAGTTACTAAATGAAAAGTAGTAGGATTTAAACTCAGATCTTCCTGACTCTATCCATTATACCATTCTGCCTCTCTGGGGAATTATAATTTAGAAAGAATTCTTTAGTCTTAAAAAATTTCTTAAAGTTAATTAAACATCAGGGAATGATTAGTCACCTTAGTCAATATTCCCTATGGAAAGATAAAATGGGTGTGGATGGCTTGCATATTACCTCTAGCTTATTGTTTATCATTCTTTTAATGCTCCATTCTGTGTGGTGGAACAATACCCTAATATTTGCCTCCATGCAAGTTGGCTTCCGATTTTTCTTTAAAAAGTATGGAAATCATCCTGGAGACTTGATTAAAACTCAGAAAACTAAAGTTACAGGCTGTTGATATCACTTCTTGGTTGCTCTACTACAAAACTATTATTAGTAGATCTAAGCATAGTCTAATACCTGGTTGATGAGCCACAGTGGGCAACTGAGCTTTGCTCAGTTGAATCAATTCAAGGTATTACCATCAGTGCCTTCTCCTTCTCCTTTGTTAACTATTGAATGACCCATGAGTTTAATATCATTTCAATATCAAACATTAAATTACTAGGGGCTTAGTTTGAATCGGGCACAGCTCAGAACAAATTAATAACAGATACCATGTGAATTATCATCATTGTCTTTGGAATTATCATCACAAATCAGCTACAGTCATTCACTGGATGGTCTGCTATTTGGAATATTTGAGAAGCTCAAGAGATAGATTTCAAGTTTAAAGGGTTCTGCTCCAAAGCACTTCAGCTACACCCTAATAATATCAGTAAGGCTTTAAAGGGCTCTTATACCACTCTGTGATTAGCCTTTGTTCAACTACTATAACTGTCAAGCAAATTGGAAACTATTATCCCAGCCCAGACAGTGGGGGGTGGTCTCTGGGATACCTTTTCTGGTTCTGGAGCCCTTGAATCAGAGCTCATATGCCTAGAAATAGGAGTTCTGAAGCTTGCTGACTTTAGCATCTATGCTCATTTGCATTGTGTGCCAGTTTGAGCCAACTCCATCCATTTGACTAATTTTAGATATTCCTGCCTGTCTTTTGTTTTATCTACCTCTCTATTTATTTATTTTTTGAGGCAATTGGGGTTAAGTGACTTGCCCAGGGTCACACATCTAATAAGTGTTAAGTGTCTGAAGCTGGATTTGAACTCAGGTCCTTCTGAATCCAGGGCTGGAGCTCTATCCACTGCACCACCTACCTGCCCCTCCTGCCTGTCTTTTGTCTTGGTCTCTTTACCAGTGCACAAGGCCAAAGGGGAGAGAAGGGCCCAAATGAAGAATGACAACACAACACAAGGATATAAGTTAATGAAACTTTTATTACAAAGATGTGAGGAGAATAGATGCTGATGTGCTGTGGTGTGTGTCACCTCCATTACCCCACAATTCCACAGGCAGAATAAGCAGAACATATCCTACAATCAAAGGTCCAAAGCATCTTGAAGCTCTAATTTCATGTAGAGTTATTAGTCAAAGAGCTTTCGTGATACTAATAGGAGATTGCACTGTCACCAAAGGAAGAAGGCAGTGGAGCAATGTAGACCACTGGGATGAGGGTAGTCTTTGAACTGAACAATGAATAGGTGAGGCTTGGGCTGGGGCCTATTGTTGGCCAATCAGTGAAAGTCAGAGTAATTTGGGTTTAAAGGCAAAATCAAGTAGCTCCATTTGAATCATAATGGACTTTATCAAAGCCTGGTTTTCTAGAGCTATATTTCAAGAAATCATCCATAGGACATAGGAGTTAATTGTCCCAGTTAAAAAAATAGAACAGAGAAGAAAAAAACAACCTAGCCCCCAAACACCAAGATCCCTTGGGAAGTATAAGCCATCAAAATTTATATTCCTTTGGACAGAGCACCCAAATGTAAGGGTATGATTCCCCATGCCGCCCTCTATGGAAGCAGGTAGATACAGTGGAAAAGAAAATTGGTCTTAGAGCGAGAAGATCTGAATTGAGTCCTATTTTCAATTCTTAATAACCGTGTGACTCTGGACAAGTCACTTATCCTTTCGACATTAATTTCTTCTTCTATAAATTGGAAATAATCATTTCCATTTTACAGGGTTTTGTGAGGAAAATATTTAATATAGCATCAGCTATAGTACTTTATATGTCATAGGTACTTATTAGATCTTGAAGTTGAAGTGAATTTAACGTATGTGCATAGGCATGATTACATCACATTGCTAACTCTTATTCTGACTGATTTACAGTATAAGTTTCCCAGGAGCCCCTAAATAGCTTTGCATGATGCCTTAACATATGCAATGGCAGGTGCAGGAAATCAAACAATTGGTATTTTGTGATGATCATGATACATTCCAGTATTCCAAGGGATAGGGATGTATGTTCCCAGTGATGCAGATTGCAACCCACTGATGGTCACCCATTCTAGATACTTCCTATAAGTTTACCACAGAGAGTAAACTCAATGTGCTGGGAACATTTCTGAAAGGAGTAGTCTAGGTTAATAATATCCATTCATTTAATGTTTTTAAAAATTAATTTTATTTTCAATTCATGGAACAAAACAAGGATTTTCTATAACAGTAAAATAAAAAAGATTATTGCACATGAAACTGCAAATCTACAATATACAACTTGCTATTCCCTCCAAATATAGAATAAAATTATAAAATAAATTTCTTCTCCTCCCCTTTTTTCCTTTCCCACCCCAATGCCTATCTTTAGACACAAATAGGTATTTATACATATACATATGTGTATATGTACACATATGCATATATCCACACACACACACATATATATATATATAGAATTATTCTATAAATATGTCTATATATCAGTTCTTTCTCTGGATGCTGATATCTTCATATGTCTTTTATTTTTAACTTGTGTATTTTTAATAGTCAAAACGATTTAGTTGCTCAAAATCATTCTTAAAACAATATGTACAATGCTCTCTTGGTTCTGCTAACTTTGCTCTTCATCATTTCATGCAAGTCTTTCCATGGCTTTCTAAGATTATTGAGGTTATCATTTCTTATAGCACAATAACATGCCAATCACAATCATATACTACAACTTGTTCAATCATTCCCCAATTGATGGGGATACTTGCAATTTCCAGGTACTTTGCCACCACAAAGAGAACCACATATCCCATTCTCATTCAGCTATAATTACTATTTGGGAATTTTCCTCCATCTTATTTTTACTTACTGTTTTCTTAGCCTCTCTTTTTACCCCATACCTGTTACTTTATATTCTCCCCCTACTCTTCTAACCCCCACCCTAGTTTACTCACTTTTGGAGAGGTGTGTAGATTAGGGGTGGGGAGGGGAGAGAGTATGGGGGGAACTATTCCCATTTAATATTTGTAGTGGATTTATGATGATAATAGTGGAAAGACTGATGGTGAATCACATGGTTCTGGTATGTGTGGGCCATTGCAAGGGTACACACTTAGCACAGTGCTTGGCATATAGTAGGCTTTTAATAAATGTTAATTGACTGATAAACAGTAAACTAGGTCATGCATCCTAGCCATTTCATTTAATAGGAACATATGCTTACCCCATGATTATGAAATAGCCTTCTTTAATGGGATGTTTCTGCTTCATATTGCCCTGGCAAATCATTAGTGTTTTGTTTCATTATTTTTTTTTTCAGAAATTTGAGAATATTAAATTTGTGTGTTCATATTTAGACAATCCATATTCCCTCTCTGGAAAATGGAATTTCAGTGTACAGAGTTCATTTTCATCATGCACTTGTACATTGAGGATAGAGTATGATTGTTTTTATTGAGAAATTAATGAAAAATTAATTGAAAATCTGTCTGTTGCTTGGAGACAGCATGCCTGGCTGAGAGTAACTCTGTAAAGTTTGGACCAAGCAATGTAGCTGGAGGATATAGATTTATTTTCCCCCTTAATGTGAATTTAGTTCTGGTAGAAGATGTTAGAATGACTGCCCAGAGACTGAAAATTGCCTGTTTTCCCCTGCAGGAATGGCACAGTATGGAGAGAACATGCATTTCCTGAAATACTCTAACAATTTGCCTCCACTCCAAAGCAGAAGGCAAAGGTGGTGACATATTTTAGATTATGTTGCCCATTTGCATTCAGCTAAGGTTGCCACCAAGGGGTTCAGTTTGAGCTGGCTTGGGCAGTGGTTTCCAAAGGTCCACTCTATAATTTCTCACCTATGGAGATAAAGTATGCTACAGGAATGCTTTAATGCATAATGAGCATTCTTTTTGTGTGTAATGATACCTTTCTTTTTGGAACTAATTTCATTCATGTTGAGTAGTTGAAACTTATGGAACAACAGTAGTTAATTACTATAATGTGACATCACCACAATGATTAAGGTTAGGTTCCTTCTGGATAATTTCTTTAATTGTTATAGGTGTTTTGGGAGACATACTAGACATTATTTTCTAATGACTGCAGATCATATCTTTATAAAATCATCCCAACAAATATCTGGGACTAACATTGACAGTTCAAAGTAGGATTCTTTTTAGCTTATTTTATCTAACTCTTGATAGTTCATTTTTTGGTAATTGTTATTAGCACAGCTAGTGACAAACTGGTCTAGGATACTGTTTTGTTCTTGCATTCTATTTTTGCAGTGTTTTATTTAGACTATCTCTGTCTTTTTATTACCTCTATTACCATTCCAGTTTAGACTATTTCTTATCTAAATCATTCTTAGCATAGTAGGTAGCATACTAGACTTTGAGCCAGGAAGGTCTGAACCTGAATCCTGCCTCAAACACTTACTAGTCATATGATTCTGGGCAAGTCACTTCATCTCCCTTAGCCTCAGTTTCCTCCTATATAAAATGGGGATAATAATAGCACCTGCTTCACCAGGTTATTGTGAGGATTAAATGAGATAATTGGTAAGGAATGTTGCAACCCTTAAAGCTCCATATAAATGCTATCTGTCATCATCACCACCACCACCACCACCATTCTCATTCTCATACTACTGCCATTTTTGGTTTTGGTCTAGATTTGTGATTTCATTGGTGTAAACAACTCCCAGTGAGGGAATTCCCTCCAGCAGTGCTGATAGGCATCTTCACTATGGGGTAAAATCTTAGAGATAGTTGCCTGGGGCTCTGAGAAGTTGTGAGTTGGTCAGGTTATACGCAGCCTGTATGTGTCAGAGGTAAAGCCTGAAATCATGTCCTTGGGACACTGAAGATAGCTCTCTATCCACTATGCTATGCTGTCATTTTCCAAGCCTTAGTGCTCATCCTATCACTTTTCATGCTCAAAAACTTCTAATGGTTCCCCATTGCCTTCAGGATAAAATCCATATTCTATAGCCTGACATTTGATCTGGTCCAAATTTACCTTTCTAGCCTCATGTCATATGATTCCTGTTTGTCCTTTAACACAGCTGTGCTTTACCACCTCTGTGTCTTACCTCTGTGCCTTAATAATCTGTTCAAATGCTGCATCTTCAATAAAGGCTTCTTTAAATTTCATCTTCCCTATTTTCTCTCCCCCAACCTTGCAGGCCGCTATGAGGAGTCCACTCTATCTTTTATTATGATTATTTGAACACATGTTCTAACCCTCCTACTAGAATATCAGATTCTTGAGAACAGGAACTGTGTTTTATCCACCTTTGTAATTCCATAACACATAGCAGTGTTTTTCATACTGTAGACACTAAGATTTCTGTCTCAATATTGAAGGGATGTTTTCTACCTTGCATAATAACAACACTTTGTTCCCAGATATTGTTTTCAAATCCAGCAGGGTATCAGATGATCCTCTGAACATCTTTTTATTTGCCTTCTTTCTTTTATTCTTCCATAGTTCTTCTGAATCACTCTATCCTTTTCTCAACTGCTATCTCTCCCTACAGTCTCTTCCCACGGCAGTCTCTTATGCCATCTGTTACTGTTTCATTCATTCACCTAAACCCCTCTGCCAAAGGAAACGAGTACACAGTGAATCTTTCAAATTGCCCAATGATGGAAAGAAAAACAAAAATTCTGTTCAGAAGTGCTGTAAATATACCAGCTAGCTCCCCAGTTTCCCCATTTCTGTCATTTGTACACAAGGAGTAGCCTCAGGATTTTCTTTGACTCCTTTCTCCTTTCTGTCCCTTCGATCTTGGCAAATTTTGTCCAATTATGCTTCCTTCAAAATGACACAGATTTTTTTTTTCCTCTGTCACAGCCCCTTTCCCAGGTCTTCATTATCTCACATAGAGGATTCAAGAATTAGAAAGTTATCTTGGGGGCCATCTACTCTAACCCATACAGGAAAAGAATTTTCAGTATACACTGTAATGGGAGGATTATTAAAACAGGATAATGACTAATCACTATGACCATATTTTTCCCTATTCCAATCCATTCTGTACATTGCTAACAGCTTACTTAAATACTTTGAGAGTCTATGATTCCTTGGTATGGCTCCTCTCTCAAATTACACAGATTGTAAACACTGTCTTAGCAGAGGATTTCTGAGAACATCTATGACTGAAATATACATTAGCCTAAAGACGAACCTAGTGTGAAGCCCCTAAGAACTGGCTTGGATCCTCTAAACTATAGGTGCATTAGTGCTCATTAGTGAAGCCTTTTCAGCTTGGTGTGACCAGTTGGATAGGTAGGTGATATTCTAGAATGGCCTTTGAGAGCTCAGGGTTAACTATGCCATGATGGGACATTGGGGGTAAGACTAATGGATATCTAGTCTATCAGATGAATCTTCCCCAAACTATATTTTCCTAATGTCATTACTTTGTCTCACTTCTGTGAATGTTTAAGCTAGAAAAGACTTTAGTGATCAATTTTTTTTTTTTTTTGGTAAGGCAATTGGGGTTAAGTGACTTGCCCAGGATCACACAGCTAGTAAGTGTTAAGTGTCTGAGGCTGGATTTGAACTCAGGTCTTCCTGAATCCAGGGCCAGTGCTCTATCCACTGCGCCACCTAGCTGCCCCGATCATTTAGTTTTATCCGCTTATTTTACTGATGAGGAAACTAAGTTTCAAAGGGAAGAAATGATTTGCTGAGCATCGCAAAGCAGAAATAGCAGAACTAGGTTTCAAACCCAGGTCTCCTGACTGTTAAGTTCAGTACCTTGTTTACTATCCCATACTTCAGTAATGAAAATGTCTCTACAAATTTTAGATGATGGAATTTAGAGTCTAGTACCCTCTATATCCAAATTCAAGTTATTCTACCAACTGGTTTCACCATATCTATTTAGTATGATCTTCTGTGCCTTCTTAGTGCATTGTGGTCAGATTGTCCTCATTACCTTTTGTTCTACTTGGACTTCGTTCTTCCTAGATGAGGTTATTGCTTCCCTTGCTATTGAATCAATAGATCAATCATCAAGTCTTTATTAAGTCACTACAATGTGCCAGGCACTGTTCTAGGCATTGGGGATACAAGTAGAAAGTTTGATATAAGGATCACACATTCTGATGGGGAGGAGACAACAAGTATACATGTGCATATACAGCATAAGGGAATGAATACAAACATATACAAACTAGTGAAATCCTAGATTGCTTAAGAGGAATGGCCCTAACAGTTGGGGGACCAGAAAAAGCTTCATGAAGAAGATGGTGATTGTGTTCTATCTTAATGAATTCAGGGGGCAGCTAGGTGGCGCAGTGGATAGAGCACCGGCCCTGGAGTCAGGAGGACCTGAGTTCAAATCCAGCCTCAGACACTTAACACGTACTAGCTGTGTGACCCTGGGCAAGTCACTTAACCCCAATTGCCTCACTAAAAACAAAACAAAAAAACCCAAAAACCAAAAAAGAATTCAGGACTTCTAAGATGAAGGGTAGAGTAGGAGGGAATACATTGCAGTTATGAGGAGGGGAGATGGGATAACATGAGTGAGGAATAGAGAAGACCAATTTGATTAGATAGCAGACTTCAGGAAGGGGAGTAATATCCAGTGGAACTAGAAAAATAGGTTGGTACTAGGTTCTAAAGGGCTTTAAAAGATAAACAAAAGAGTTAATATTGGATCTCAGAGGCAATAAGAAAATACTGGAATTGATTGTGTAGGAGAATCATTCAGCATTGATTTGACAACATTGTGGAGGATAGATTAGGGCTTCTAGGAGCAGTAGAGAATAGAGTGATAGTCTTGGAGTCAGGAGGACCTGAGTTCAAATCTGGCTTCAGACATGTGCTAGCTATGTGACCCTGGGCAAGTCACTTAACCCTCTTTGCCTCAGTTTCCTCATCTGTAAAATGAGCTACAGAAATAGCAAACTACTCCAGTATCTTTGCCAAGAAAAACCCAAATGGGGTCATGAAGAGTTGGATATGAGTAACCAACAACAAGGAGGGTAGATTGAAATGGGGAAAGGCTTGAAGTTGGGAGACCAAGTGGAAACCTGTTGCATTATTTTCAACTGGAAGTCGTGTGAGGGCCTGAAATAAGATGGTAACTGTGTGAGGGCCTGAAATAAGATGGTAACTGTGTGAGGGCCTGAGAAATATTGTGGAGACAGAAACTGAAACTGGACATGTGGGGTGAGGGAGATTGATGAATCAAGAGTAATGTTATTAACCTGAAAGACTGTAAGCATTGTAGAGCTTTTGATAGAAACAGGAAAGTTTAGAGGAGGGGTTGTTCATGTATGTAGGTTGGTGGGGAAGATAAAGAGTTCCATTTTGCACTTGGTAAGTTGGAAATGTTTCTAGGTCAAACAATTTGAAATATCCACTAGGAAATCAGTGATACAGGACTAAATACTAGAAATAGGGGGCATTTCAGAGCTACATCCTCAGGTAAGTGCCTCTTCCTGGTTCATTTCTTATCAGAACCACCTGTCTTTCATAATATAATTTGAACTAGTTCCATCCTGATGCCCACAGATAGAACAAGAAAATTAAGAAATTCCTAGCAACATATATAGAAGACTGATAATTAGAACCAGACTAGAGGAGTCCCAGCAATTCATACAACCAGAAAGTAGGGACAATATCTCAACATGCAGCATGTAAAAAGATTTAGAGTTGAATTGCCGTATAAACATTCTAAATGCTTTGGCTGATACATTTCAGTCAGCAAAAACCTGCCTTGTAGATGCAAGCAGGTAGACAGGATCATCAGCTTCAGGGAGTGCCTAATGATGGCTCTTATAGACTATATCTAGAGCAGGAGTGGAGGTAAGGATCACTGCTGATGATAACTTGCTTCAACTGTATATGCCTATAGCTACTTTTCTTTTTCCTCCATCCTATTTTCATATTTTCTTCATCACAGTATATTTGACAGTTCTTCAAACCAAGGGGGATGTGGCATGCCTACTGCTAAATGTACACAATTGTGTTTACCATTTGTCAAAAGCCCCCAAAATCTGCATCGGGTGTTTTTATCACTTTAAAAAGCATTCTCCCTGTCTGCAATGTTATCTTCCCATCTCTATTCTTAATCTTTTATTTCATTTAAGGTTCAGCTCAGCACTTATCTCCTCCATAAAACCTTGCTAGATAAATAATGGCATTTCCTTTGCTTAGAATTTTTAGGATATCTACATTTTACTTGAATTGCTTTCTAGTTGTTTCATGTATGCTTTTAGTGTCTCCCTAACTAGATTATGAGCTCCTTGAAAGCAGACACAATATCTTCTAGTTTTTTTTGTATCAATTACAGAACACTTTTTAGTCCAGAACATACTGCTTGAGAAATGCCTGTTGATAGTAATCATAATAGCTCTAACAATGTGTGATAGTGGGAAGAGTGTTGAATTTAGATGTAGGAGAATTAAATTTTAATCTTGGCCTGATAGTTAATAGGGGCATAACCCTGGACAAGTCATTGAAACTCAATGAATCTCAGTTTCCCTTTTGGTAAGATGGGGGTAATACTTGCAGTACTTACGCCATTGGATTTTTGTGAGGAAAAATTGCAGATATTAAAAGATTACTATTCCACAGTGATTGCCATAGATTGTCCCCCTTTCTTTCCATTCCTCTTTATTATTTTTCCATATATTATTTCATCCAAACTTCATGGCATTCATGTGAGGTGATGATGCTAGGGGAGTTTGTGTGTTGTAATGATTGGAATGATGCCACCTACTGGAGACTTGCTGTGGGAAAGCTCCACCATGAGGAAAATGCCTCAGAGGCATTGTGGCTTTTCCTTGGCGTCAGGAAATGACATTTGCTCATGGGTGCTGTCTATCAAGGCTACCAGCCAATCAACTTGAGGAGCCTCCTATTTTCTGGGAGGAGACAGGAAGGAGGAGAGGGAGCCTGTGCGGAGAGCTCTTGGGCTTTTGGGTTCCTGACTTGGTGGTGGTGGCGGCAGAGGACTTCACAGGAAATTTGAGGAAAGATAGGAATGCCAGGCTGTTGGAATTCTGTTTCTCAATCTTTTTCTTTCTATTTTCCAATAAACCCTTAAAAACCTAAACTCGTTTTATCAGTGATTTTAGTTAGTTTCCCCCCAAAACTGGGGGAACAGATTAGAATCCACATTTAGAATCTTAAATTACACAGTGTGTTTATATGTATTATATCCATCATGTTCCTTTTGGGGATGTTGTGTTGTTTCGGTGAAGGGGTACCCTAAGAAAAGTGTCAATATGAGGCTCAGTGCCAGTACGAAATGACAACATTTCATGTCTTTCTTCAACCAAATTTTAATGATAGTTATTAGTAGTTATATGTCAAAAGCAGACAGAGAACTGTTTGGTTTTCAGCTCCTCTAATGGGCTGATGATTTTGTAGGCATAGTATCTTGTAAAATTTGAACTGAGCCATTATGAAATGTAAGTAGTGAAGAGAAAAACAACAGAACCCCTCAGGCTGCCTCTTGACACCATGTTCTCCTCTAACTGCAGCATACACAAAACCCAGCTAATTATGTGTTGCTCAGTGACCTCTATTCGCTGCTTCTGTCTCTTCAACTTGGTAAGTTATGGATCAGCAGGATTTTCATTTTAAAGCATCAACACCTAACTAGTTTGTGTATTAATTAGTCATCATCAGGTACTTATGGCTAATACCCTCAAGCTGGATAATGTGTGTTCCTCTCATATTTTTCATACCTGGAGACAGCAGACTTTTATAGTCAGGGTTTCTTTAAAAAATTGTACTCTTGCTATGGGTATTTTGGAATATCACTTATAATCCCAGTGCTCCTATTCCTCATCTCCTCCATTCTTCCATATAAAGCCTCTAATCCTCAGCTTTTTAAAAATACAATCTAATTAATTTTTTAAAAAAGGGCCTACTATGTCCAAGGTACTGTGATTAGGATTTCATTCTTCAAGTCATATTTTAAAAGCCCAGAAGTGGGATGTTGCTTCTTAATTAGAATGGCACATGGCTTCGTTATTGATTCTAAAGGAAAAATGCCAATGCCACTGTGGGATTTTTTGCATGGATTGCCACTTGACTGGCCTTTCCTTTCATTAACATAAATTATTTTATTTCTACAAAAAGGTATTTTTCTCTTCCTCTAATTTCCTCCAATGGAAACAGAAAAGAAAAGCCTTGTAACAAATGTACAGTCAAGCAAAATACAATATCAAAGATATTGTAAAGACAAACTTTGAATGACAGTTCTGGTCAACGCAATAATCAACCACAATTCCAGAGGACTAAAGATGAAGGATGTTACCCACTTCTTGACAGAGAAGAGATAGAATCACGATGTAACATAAGACATGTATTTTTGTACATGGTCTGTGTGAGAATTTATCTGACTTCCCTTTCATTTTCATATGTAAGTATTTGGGAAGAATCACCAAGAAGACAGACCTTTGTCTGAAGATAGTGTTCTTTACAATTCTGTTGAAAGAGTTGACCACCAGGGCAAGCAGTTTCTCCACTAGGCTCCTGATGTCTGCAAGTTTCCAAATTGTGTACTCAAGGTGACCAGATGGGAAATAAGAACTACAGTGGAAACTCTTTCTGGTAAAGAGGTAAAAACTAGATCAATGAAGGCAAAGGGCATCAACAGCCTGTTTGTTTTAGTTTGGGAAGCTTCACATTGGTGTCAGGGCAAGATGGATCTTTATCTGCTTCATTGACTCCTCATACACTTCTGGATCCTTTAAAGTGTCTGTTCCTCCACTTTTGATCCCCAGTCTTTATATTTCTCTTTATTCTCTTCTGGAGCACTCTAAATTCACTTTCCTGACTTCAAACATCATCTCTATGTGGATGGCTCCTTAATCTATTTCTTCATCCCTTGTCTCTCTTCTGAGATTTAAATGTATATCCCTAAACCCAAGAGGCAACTTTGCTTTTCTGTCAAACTGGCACCTGTAGCTCATTATAAAAAAAATTCCTCTTAACCCCAATGCTTATTATTTATTCAAACTTTAAAGTTTCTATACATAACATCATCGGATAAGGCTCCCATGTTTGGAATTTTGGGGTTATCTTTGACTCTTCCTGATCTGGCCTTTCTTATATCTAATTAGTTATAAAATTTTATTGATTTTACCTCTGCACCATCTCACAAATCTGTATCTTGAACCCCATTCTCACAAATACAGCTTCAATAGCTTTTATCTGTATTATTGCCAATAGCTTCCTAACATGTATATAGTATATAGGTTTGCACTCCCCTCAGACACCTCCCTCAAGCACTGGCCCTGGATTCAGGAGGACCTGAACAAGTCCAGCAGCAGACACTTGCCACTTGCCAGCTCTGTGACCCTCAGCAAGCTACTTAGCCCTCATTGCTCTGCAGAACAAAACAAAACAAAACAAAGCCCAACAACAACAACAACAAAAGCCAAAAAAACCCCTTCCCTCCCTATTGAGAGGTCACATTCTTCACATCTCCACCTATCCTCTACTTGTCTTTGCTCTCAAACTTGTAAGAAGATAGGCCTACTGATTCACTTTGGTGCAAAGGGCAACCACTCTGGAAAACAAATTTAGAATTATGCAACAAAATTGACTAAACTCTTCACATTTTGGATCTATTTTTATAGATTTATAGAACTGATACCCTCAAGGGGGACAATGGCATATGTGTTTGTGTGTATGCATGTGTTCGTATATATAGACGGTACCAAAATATTCACAGAACACTCTATAACATAAAAAGTTGGAAAAAAGTGACATCCAAAATTTGGTGAATTGTTGACAACAATATGGTATACATATTTAATAGAATATTGCTATACTACAAAGAACAATATAAACCATTCAGAGAAACTTGAGAAAACTTGTACTAATTGATGAAGAGTGAAAAAAATTAGAACCAAAAGGACAATATACACAATAGCAAAAATGATATGATTGAAGGCAAGGATAAAAGATCCTAAAACTCAAAGTAAATATAATGAACGATACTGTACTCCAATGACTATCATTAAAGCATAACTCCTTCCTTTCTGTTAATAAACAATCAGCTACACAAATGAAAATTTATGTATATTGTCAGTTATAATCACAATCTGAAGTAGTTTTGCTCAACTATTTTTTATGATTATACAGTGGCAGATACCTACAATGTCTAAAAATATACAGTTAAGTCATTGCTAATATTTTGATGTGTTTTGCTTGATGACATTTTTTTTTTGTTACAAAGGAGAATTTCAGTGAGGAGAAGGGATTAATGAGTAGCACAATTGCTTTCCAAAAAGAGCACCAATAAAGTATTAACACAGAGAAGAAAATTTTACAGCAAGGTATAAAAGTAAATAGAAAAATTTTGTTTCTACTTTGTCAATTTAGTATTAACTTTAAAAAACCCTAGTTTTTCACAGTTTTTATATAGTCATCTTTCTCGTTCTTATTTATTGAAATCTTTGTGTTGGATCATGATTGTTACAATAATCACACAAAAAAGAAAAAACAATAATCCTTCCACTTCAGTCTTTAGACATATTCAGTCTATATGGTTTTTCTTCAATCTCCAATGCTTTTTGTCTTTGGCTATTCTCTCATTCCCTTCATGACATCATTCATTCCTATGGCAAAGTATCATTACTCTGTAATAGAAAGAGTCCATGGGTTAAATTTAGGAGAGACCTGGGTTCAAATTTTATCTCTCATTTTGTGTGACAATGGGAAAGTAACAAACCAAATCTCCTTTTCTTCATCTGTAAAATGGGGACAATGACACATGTAGTATTTATGTCACTGGGTTGTTATGAGCAAAGGGGAATGTACTGGAAGGAAAATGCTTTGAAAATTGTTAGGCCTTATATAAATGTTTATTATTATTATTATAATTTTAATGTCTCTTTCCGTTTCTCCATTCTTTTCTCTGAAGTGTAGTCTGTCTGCCTGATAGACAGCTCTTCCTGGATGTTCTTTTACTAACTCAAATTCAACCCATCTAAAACTGAACTTAACCTTTTCTCACCCAAATCCTTTAAAACATGAAATCCCCTTCAAACTCCTCCTTTTTATGGAAAACCACCATCATCTTTCCAGTCACCTAGATTTATAACCTTGCATTCATCCTTGATCTTTATATACTCAGATTTCTTATGGTTATTTATCAATACTCTTCTCTTCCCCTTTTCCAATTCTGCCTTCTATCACAATTATTTGTGTATATGTCTTATTCCATCCATCCATTAGATTATAAACTCTTTGGATATAAAGACTGTGTTGATTTCCACTATTGTAGCCCTAGCACCTAGCCTACCACATTGCAAATAACTGAAACTTAATAAAGATTTGCTAAATTAATGATTTGGGGAGATAGAGGACTTGGATTTGAATAAGACTGTAATTCTGTGATACCTACTATTTATAATCTATTTGGTAAGGCACCTTTCCTTCCTAAACCTCAATATTTTCATTGAGGATTACATAATTGGATTAGATCAGTAGTTATCATAGTGTTGTACCATGGATCACTAGGAGTTTCCAAGATCCTTTCAGGGGTCTATGAGGTTAAAAATATTTTCATAATGATAATAAGACATTTTAATTCCTAATAGAGTGAGTAACCAGTAGATACAGTCCATCTAAACACAAGTTCTTTGGGAAGTCTTCAATAATTTAAGAGTGTAAAGGGGGATTAAGACATAAATGTTTGAGAATTTCTTGAATTGATGATCTCTACAATCTCTCCCAGTTTTTAATCCCATGACCTACTGAAAGAATAAAGGAGAAGAATAGCTAGCGGGGCTATGAATTGGAACCTGGTGTTGATGAATGCTTGGTTCTACTCTATAAATCTCTGCTTCTGCCTATAGGAGGATTTAGAGTTAATGATGAAACAGGGAGGAAAATTGAAGGGTTCAGAGATGTATTGGTATGCAAGGGAAGTTTAAAGGGAAGAGTGAAAAATAGGCGAAATAGAAAATGGATGGAGGTTGTGTTTGGGGACATGTCCTATTTTTCTCTACTCTGGTGAGGGGGAGGCCTGATTACCCTGTATGGTGCTTTTCCTTCACTTGATGTGGAGGAAAGAGGCCAGCGTGAGTCTATAACTAAAAGAGCAGAGCCATGGACTTTTTAATTCACAATACCACAGATCATAATAGCTAGAATAAAACAAATATTCAGAACAGTGAGGAGAGAGGCTAGTTCTTGCAGCATAGAGGAGAATAAAAATCACAAGGTAGCAAAAAACTCCCAAGAAGGACTGAGGTTAAATCAGAGTTCAAGACCTGAAGTAATAGGTTTTCAACTAGAAGATATGCAGAATAACCAGGTTCCTTTGTTATTGACACATACTTTTACCCCTTTGAGCTGGAGAGCAAGGAATCGACCACACATCCTCATTCCACTTGATGGGCCACAGCTGCTATTGCAGATGGTGGTATGAACAGGGGGAAAGAAAAGCTATCAAGGAAGCTAAGGTGTTGGTGAGTGACTTGTGACAACAGCAAATGAATATTCAGGGAAACTTTCAAATGCTTCTGTGACCCAACCAACAGAATTCTATGAAAATGTAGAGTATAAAACTATAGTTTCTTGAGGGATGTTTCTCAGAAGATAAGAAGGTACTATTGCTAGGTATTATTATTTTGCTTTCATGCTGATGGGGATGTGCCAGTGACAATTGGAATCTCCCTGCAGCCAAATATCTCCCATGTGCTACATAATGCTGGTGATGATTAAAATCCCAAAGAAAGTTTGGGCTATATCTGGAACAATAGCAGCCTGAATCCAATTTATCAGTCTTCTGGGGGAGCCAAAGATAATCAAAGCTCCCCCTTCAGCATCTTGGCACCAAGCTGTTTTCTGAGACGACAATTGATATGATTCAAATACTTTTCAGTTTTTACACCTGCTGCTTGTTATGGGCCAGTTTTTGACATTTAATGTTTTCCATTCACATCTATTGGGCATTATCATTAAAGGTATAGACGCAGTGATATTTGCTTTTTGGTGTTGATTCACAACACCTGGACAGTTACAGCAGTTGAGAAAATAAGCAGGTGACCAGTAACTAAGGGAAACATACAATTGGGAGAGTAGGAGAAATCCATGTCTTTCTGCTAAGGGAAGTTGTGATAAGATCAATCATCCTGAAAATCTTTCTTCAAGCATCCCAAGGGCTTTCAGGTGGAAG
Organism: Dromiciops gliroides; assembly: GCF_019393635.1. Classification (NCBI taxonomy): domain Eukaryota; kingdom Metazoa; phylum Chordata; class Mammalia; order Microbiotheria; family Microbiotheriidae; genus Dromiciops; species Dromiciops gliroides. The sequence continues at coordinate 314,045,534 of NC_057863.1, read as the reverse complement.
AAGTATTAGACTTCTATTTCACCATAAAGGACAGAAGGGGAAAAGTAGCAAAGAGGCAAATTTAGGTTTACCATCAGGATAAACTTCCTGGCAATTAGAGCTATCCAAAAGTGGAATGGGCTTCCTCCAGAGGTGGCAGGTTTCACCTCTTTGTAGATCTTCTATCATATGACTACTTGTCCAGTGTGTTGTAGATGAAATTCATTTTTCAGGTATGGGTGTGACTGCATGGCTGATGAGCTCCCTTCCAAGACTAAAGTCCTGTGATTCTGGCATAGCCAAAATTCCATGGATAAAGTGAAAAATGTATCAAATTTGATACTGTTGCTGGAAATGAATTCAATCATTCAGTGAACCTTGAGTGAATTGTTCTTTGGAATTCAGTTCTCTCTACCATGTGCTTCCCATGTATCTTCTCATGGACTAGAGAGGAAACTTCCTGTCTTCTTCCTAGATTTTTCCTTGTTTACATAGTCAATGGAAAGAGAACCACATCAAAAAATCGTAGATAAAGAACAAAAATGTTATTATCTCAGAGATTATATTTTTCAATCTTCCTAATTTCCAGTTTGAAAAATCAAAGAAAATGAAAGGTCAAACAATAGAAGCTTGATATGAACATGTTAGCTGATGCAATTTGAGATAATAGAAAGTTACAAGAAAGTACCATGGAAGCATGTCCCAATGTAATGACATACTATCTTAAATACCATCAATGAAAGCCATAGCTTCTCAACAGAATCGAATCCAAAATTATAGACTGATTTCTTTGATTTCTTTTGGTCAACATGAAATACAGGCATTTTTAAGTACAGAGGAACAATGAATCAAAAGAATTCCAAAATGTTCCTATGTAGAAGCCAAAAAGACATTGCTGAGCAATGATTCAAAAGGCAATATGTTTTGTCTTTTTTTTCTCAATAGATAGTAAAGTGAATATTTATAGCAGCTTCTACAGGTCATGTTTAAACTTCAAAGAAGTCTAAGTATATCTTAGGCTACCACTTTGCATCTCAATTTAGGAAACAAAGTATAACAACCCTTCTCTTACCGACCTCTTCTTCACCACACTTCTTCTCATCATATGAGTCTCCCAGGGGGACAATAATCTCAGGATCAGGATACTCTGTGTACATGCTCCCAAAACAACAGCTCTCAAGCTCCAACCAGTAGGTTCACCTTGATAATTAGACAATTGACACAATTAGCTCAAGGCAAATCATCTAATGACATGGAAACAGATTTTCTAAATCTAAGAGATGGAAAAGAATGAGAAAGGTGAGTGACTTGTAGATTATACAGAATGTTACATTAAAATGATGAGTATTTGAGTAAATAATCAGAAAACCACTGGCTCCCATGGAAAACAGAGCATTAAGACTATTCCTCCCTCCAGTATCCCCTCAAAGAAAAAGGGTTGGATTGCATTTTAACAGAAAGGAAATGATTCATTACTGTTATGAGAATCATTCCTGAGTCAGAGGTCTGTTTATAGTTAGACTGTTCCTTTTTTAGAGTAAAGACAAAAATAAATACAAAATTGGAAGTAACAAAAAAGTGAAAAAGATATGATATGCAAGTAAAACAACTCCAACTTGACTTGTTTAGACAAATTATTGTCAGTGAAAATGGTAAATGGATAAAAGAAAAGAATTTTGACACCAATCAAGCAATTTCATGAAGAAATATAATTGATATGGATGAATTTCCATAATGAGGATATCTAAAGAGACTAAAGACTGCTTCATTCAGTAAACATAAGTTTATTTGCCAAGTGAAGAGATATGGCAGCCAAGACTGGTTTATAATAAAAACTTGTTTGTTAAATTTGATGTATAAAGATCATGGAAGATTTTGACCTATATCACTTCATAAAACAGCAAAAAGCAGTGTTAATCCAACCGGCTCACTTCATCCTATTTAGTTCTGGACCTAGATGTGTATTTTTTAGTCCAAAGGTTTTCTGTCTTGAGATTTCCACATGATTTCATAGCGTTGCCTTCTCAAATTGTAGTTAACTCACATAAGCCTATAGGACTGTATTCTGCCCTTTGAAGCTTGGTAAACTCAGTTGATGGTGGCCATGAGATTCTTCATCATTTTTTGAGGAAAGTAAGGAACAGTATAATCATTATTTGACCACAGTGAAAAAAGTCACTGGCTCTTTTTAAGGAGAAACTTGAGAGATGTAGTTACAGCAGGCAAAACCAAGGTCATCTGAATGTTCTCTTCAAAAATAAGCCTGAGCCATATAGTCTAGTACAAGAGATAGCAATACTAGAAATAGACCTAAAGGAGGCTACTGAGAATGGTGTTAATGGCATCAGAAGCTAGTATTAAGGCAAGGATAGTTAATGTCAATAGCTTTGAGGGCAGAAAGATTTAATTTTTATCTTTATATTCCTAGCATGATATTTAAAATTTAATGTGTGGTCACCTTAAATTAGAAGCTTTAGCACCAGTCTTTGGGCATTAAGCATTTATTAAAGCATACTAGGTATTAGAAAAAAAATAACATGTGGAGTTAAGAAAAGGCCTATCTAGCCTAGAGTTCCAGCCTGATCTGGTTCTTCCTCAAGTCCTCTGCCATGAGCCTGTTTCAACAATGAACTCCTCTCAAACTCACTGTGGAAGCTTTTTATAGGTCTGGAGCAGAGGCGGTCCTTACATACTGCTTCAAGCTGATTGGTAGGCATCATCCAAATCCAAAGGTTCACTGGACTTGAAGGTAGTCTCTAGTTAAGTTCAAATTCCTTAGCTTTTGAGAACAATAACTTCTTAAGGGCTAGCCAGGTGTGGTTACAATATAATTAACTTGCAGTAGGCTAATCAGCAGTCAATCACTCTCACTTAATTCAATCAGTTTGGATTAATCTCCAGGTGAGCCTTTGAGTATCTGCTAAATCACATTATTTTCTCACATTGGTAGCTAACATAGGAACTTTTTTCACTTAAAAGTATTTCCCCCCCCAATTACATATAGAGATAGCTTTTAACATTCATTTTTATAAGATTTTTGAATTCCAAATTTTTCTCCTCCATTCCTTTCCCTCTTCTCTCCCCAAGACAGGAAACAATCCGATATAGATTATATGTGTACATTCAGTTCAAACAAATTTTCACATTAGTCATGTTGCAAAAGAAGAATCACAAACAAAAAGGGAAAAACCAAAAAGAAAGAAAAAACAAAAACAAAACAAAGTGAAAATAGCATGCCTCTATCTGCATTTAGATTCCATTGTTCCTTCTTTGGATGTGGATGTCATTTTTCATCATTAGTCTTTTGGAATTATCCTGGATCATTGTATTGCTGAGAAGAGCTAAGTCTATCATAGTTGATCATTGCACAATATTGCTGTTACTGTGTATAATGTTCTACTGGTTCTACTCACTCTTAGCATCAGGTCATGTAAGCCTTTTTCAGGTTTTTTTCTGAAATATATTTGCTCATAATTTCTTATAGCACATTAGTATTCCATTACACTCAAATATCACAACTCGTTCAGCCATTCCCCAATTGATGGACATTCCTTTGATTTCTAATTCCTTGCCACCACAAAGAGAGCTGCTATACATATTTTTTTTAAATGTGGGTGCTTTTCCCTTCTTAATGATCTCTCTGAGATATAGTCCTAGTAGTGGTCTTACTAGGTCAAAGGGTACAGCATAGGAACTCTTAACCTGAAATTTTTGAGCTTTTTAAAAAATTTTTCTTTAATATTTTAATAACTGAATTCCAATATAATGGATTTCCTTTGTAATCTTGTTTGTTTTCTTTTATAGACTTAACATATTATCTTGAGAAGAGTTTCATAGACTTCGTTAGATTGCTAAAGTGGTTGATGACTCAAAGAAGTATAAGAACCTCTGACCTAGCATTATGACATACATAGTGCCTTGCACATAGATATTTAAGAAATTATTATTATTATTTTTTTGCTGGGCAATGGGGGTTAAGTGACTTGCCCAGGGTCACACAGCTAGTAAGTGTCAAGTGTCTGAGGCTGGATTTGAACTCAGGTACCCCTGAATCTAAGGCCAGTGCTTTATCCACTGCACCACCTAGCCGCCCGCCTAAGAAATGATTATTGAGGAGACTTTAAGGTAGTGAAGAAAAAATATTAATACTGTACTTGACACTGTAGGCACAAGTGTGTCAGAAACTAATTTTTATCAATTTATCTTTATTCTAAATCTAAGCGTTGTTCTATTCAGAAAGAGAAATGTCCAAGCTGACTGAATCCTCTCATACCCTTGAACATATATCTTCAACAAAAAGACATTTTAAAGTAAAATTTGTAGAAATCTTGAACAAGGGAATTTCACATGATAAAACATAGTTATACAACTCAGGATAGAGTAAAAATTAATATTTTGCTTCATGAATTCTAGACAATAGTCACATAATCTTGGAAAATCTATTTCTTAAAACCATTCAATCCCTCTTAGATCACTTCCCTCAAGGATTCATCTTTCCAGTTGGTCAATACTATATTGAAGAGACTTCCTTTTTTTAAGGTGGACCATAGTCTAATTATGTCAAGGCTATCACTGAAGATTTAATTAAAGTGAAATTGCCTGCAATTTGCATGTGTTTTGAGAATCACTATTTACAGCAAAAAAAGCACCAACATTGGAAACCATGCAATTTTGGGACATGGGTGTAACCTACTCATAATAAAGCAGGCTCAATAATTTCCATTCTACTAACTCTGCCTGACATCCATAGAGGGTTTCTGGTCTATATCTGTGTTAAACCAAAGATAGATAGGAAGACAAATTTGCGAATTTATACTATGACCTACTCCTGTGAATAGTGCAGATATCCTTGTAATCTTGGTTCCATATCTCAGGGCAACTTATATATAGACTGTAGAAAAAAAGTTTGGCTTCTTTTTAAGGTATACTCACATGTTATATGTATATATGCATACATACACACATATATACAAATGTATGCACGTGCACACATAGATACAAACATAAATATATTAATATACATGCATATACACACATGCACACACATATGTATATATATATATATGTATGTTTATCTCTATTGATATCTCTATCTCTAATCTATCTCCATCCATCTGTCCATCCATCCATCATCCATCCATCCATCTATCTATCTATCTATCTATCTATCTATCTATCTTTCATCTATCTGAGAATGGATCTTCCTATTTCACCCAGGTTGGAAGTACATCATCCATTTATGGACCTTATCCCAATCCTGATCAGCATGGAAACTTTGGCCTAGTTTGTTTCAAACATGGGTAATTTTGCCCCCCTCCCCAGCATCCCAGGAAGCTCATTGTATTGGTGCCAGACTTAGGGTTAGGTCAGCTTTAGAAATACTGATGCTCAGAATTCTTGAAGAACCCACCAGTCTCACAGCCTCTTTAGCAGAAGGGATTACAGGCATAAACAACTATGCCTGGCTTAGACTACTATCTTGATCCATTTCATGTTATTGCTGTTTTTAAGCTTGGTTTGAGTGTCCTACTTTGTAACCTACTTTTTAATTGAGAACTTGTAGCCCTGATTGCCTTATAATCAGGCTATGTAATCCAAATTCCAAATATAACAATCTCTGAGGTCTAATTTTCCCAACTTTGAATTCAGTGATAATACAGTTAAACACATGGTATTTGCTCTGATCTGTTTATTAGTTTTTCTGTCTATTTATCTATCATCTATCTATCTTTCTGTATTTTTTTACTTAGGGTTTTTAAACTTAGATTTGTTTACTAATGGAAACTTATGCCAAATGCTGTGACTCATAAAAGTCAAAACTCAGTGATTTGGGGAAACATTTACTATTTAGTCAAGTGGCAGAGCAGTCGACTCATTTCTGAGTAAGATATTTAAAGAGGAAGAAATGCCATATGTCAAGAGTTGGCATGATTTAACTTGCACATCAGATTTTTTGGCAAGAGCTAGTTGGCAGCAGATGGCTGAACTCTTCTGTGTTGCACACCCAGTCCCAGTCCTTTCCCATTTTGTTTAAGTCTAATTAAAAGCTTTTAATCACCTTCAGATTAATTACAAGCAAGTCTTGTGTCTGATGGAGAACTGACCTGTATTTTGTAAGTTTTCAAAAAAAATAAAACATAGATAACAATGAAAATAACCAAACTCCAAATGCCACCTCCTACATTTTTCAGGAAGGTATCAATTAGGCCACCTCTTATCTTCCAAGTTGGCTCCACATAAATTCTATACAGCTATTCTTAAAGCTCCAAGTTTTGCTAGTTATGCTAAAGAAGGACAACTAGTTATCATTTACCACATAGGGGATAGTGACTAGACTTCTTATTTAATTGATATTGGGAAATCCCAAGTGAAGAAAGTCTTTCTACCACTGCAAATTGGCACTTGCTCTGCATTCAAAATAGTCTTACAGAGGTACCTAGAGCATTGAGATATTAAGTGACTTATCTGAATCACACAGCTAGTATGTATCAGAGATTGGACTTGATCATGTCTTCTGGAGTACAAGGCCAGCTCTCTAACAAGCCCATAGTGACACAACACTGAGTGTTTCCAGTGACCATCACCAGCAACACCAGAACCTATGTTCTGAATTCCATTGCTAGTGCTACCACTGTGTTTGATTTGACTTGACTCCCAGTTTCTGACTCTGGATTACCCTTGATTCTCAGAGCTTCTGGGTTTCCTTGGCACCAAATACTGACACATATGCTTTTGAATCTGGAAGGAGAGAAAACCTTGCATTGTCTGAATTGTCCTGTACATTCTTATGTTGTCAGCTTCTCAATGTGGTCAGAATATCCAACTGTAGCAAACCCCTTTGCACTTGTGATTCTAATTTGTAGTTTCTAATTATCAGTGGACTTGGAAACCAGATAACTAGGCTTGTTAGAGTAGGTAAAAAGTTACAAGTAAGTAGTCTGGGATAGGAGAAATCTCCTAGGAGAACTGTACACAAGTTTTAATGTATGAACTTCATGATTGCATCTCTGCCACTTCAGAGCCTTTTTTGCTTATTGACTCTTTCCCAGATAGGCAAAGACTCTATGTGGCTGACTTCTTGGATAGGTGAGGGATACTACTATGGTAGAGTTTTGAAGTGAAATTTTGTTCTTTCTCCCAGGTCATACTTAGACATACTTAGATCAAATTGACATCTTACATCTAATAGTTTCCAGCTCTCTCTCTATCTTTTTTAATATTTTCTCAGTAATAACACTTCACATTTTTTTCCCCAGGAGTTTTTAGTGTATAGATTTGTTTACACCCCTAGGCAGCAAAGGATGCTGAATCCATGGGAACAGCATGTACCACACTATTTGGAATGCAGACTGACTGAAATATAAGAGGAAGCCAAGGTTGTCCTCAGCCATACAACCTTGTTACAATATTTACTGGTAGTTTCAAGTACCACTGGGTAAGGGTAGGAAGATGGGATAGAGATTGGATCTATAGTTTCATTTATACGTGCTACAAAGCCAGATTTCCATCTATATTTTACCACACTGATTCTCCTAACCATTGTGTTCACTTAGCTTTATTTAGCAGTGCTGGTACTATTTTTCATGGATTCAATCCAGCCACCAGGATGCATGTTTTGAGAAATCATTTAACGCTTTAATCAAAAGAGTTGTAGGGCCAGTTGGCTCAAGGAAAGTTATGAAGTAAGCAAAATCTGTGGATTCTACTACTAGTTTCCCCTTTCTTTACCTTTTCCCTCTTGGGAAAGTCCTTTCTGTTATATCAGTCAGTACATTCACACTTTTCCCCTTCTTTACCCAATCAAAACCTTTTCTTAGGAAATGTGCTAATAAACTTATTCATACTAAAGTGTAAATAGATGATAAGCCCTAGAGTGTTAGCTTTCTCAGTGTAATTTACACATTAATAGGTGACAAAAGAGTGAATCTCTAATGGTGGAATTATAGGCATGAGTCCAGTAGGCACTGGACTTCTCTTTTGGGAGGAAAACCTGGTCACCTGGTCACAAAACCTGAATAATTTTGGAGATCTCTTTTAGCCCTAAAATGCAATGATTTTATGAATTATACTTTATCTACGATTAGCCTTAGCTAACTGATTCCACTTCATCGTTTTCTTTCTTTTAAAAAAATTTTTTTTGACAGGGCGATGAGGGTTAAGTGACTTGTCCAGGGTCACACACCTAGTAAGTGTCAGGTGTCTGAGGCTGGATTTGAACTCAGGTCCTACTGAATCCAGGGTTGGTGCTTTATCCACTGCACCACCTAGCTACCCCCCCATCCTTTTCTATATTAATTTATTATTCTTTAAAATAGTCCTGATATATGTAGGTGGTCACCTAAGAAATGTAATTTGAGAGTCACAAGTAGGATCTCCCCCACCGATGCTTGAAATTCTACAAGTAGTGATGTATTAGTGCACATTAAATATTGCCTCCAAAAAAGAAGTCTCTTTTATTTTTTAAAGTAAATTGTTAGGGGCAGCTAGGTGGCGCAGTGGATAAAGCACTGGCCCTGGATTCAGGAGGACCTGAGTTCAAATCCAGCTTCAGACACTTGACACTTACTAGCTGTGTGACCTTGAGCAAGTCACTTAACCCCAATTGCCTCACCAAAAAAAAAAAATAATAAAAAAGAAGTTTTAAAATGTTTCCCAACTATCATGTTATGATTCTAAGATCCTATGATATTGATAGTCTCTAGAATGCTAGACACTTGAGTTAAGATACCAAAGACATTATTTTCTATGTCCCAATTAGCCTGGTTATACTGTAACCCTCCTTAGAATTATTTTGCAAAGTTATGAGCAATTGAAAGAAAGTCAATAACTAAGATGAAGTTTTATTTTGCTTAGATATTTTTTACACATAATGTACTGTTGCTATTTCTAGTTATACCATACAATTTTTCTAGAATAAAGTTGGCATCCAAACTCCACCAAACTAACAATTAATTTCCACAATATTCTAAACAAGTAGTCATTCAGAATCTGCTTGAAGGTCTCACAGAGACAAGGAATTCAGGAATGATCTTATGATACAGGGAACCAGTGGCTATCTACTAAGGTTATAATGAGAGAAGACTCACAGGTTATAGGCTAGAGTAAAGTGTTTGCTGTCAGAAAACTCTAGGCCAGTATGGGGAGGTCTATGGGGGATAATTAATTATGAAACTATCTCTCAACTACTGATAGTATGAATTATGAAAAGTTACCTGCAATCACATTTTTCCCTTTATCATATTTGCCATTATAAGTCTATTTTACCATGTTGTTCCAATTAGAGTTGCCCCAGGGTGAACAAAATAAATAAATGCAATTTTTGACTTTGATAGATTAGCAGTTGATTCAATATCTCTAACCATGGTTGCCACCATTTGATGTTATGGTGGTTAGCATTAGTGGCTCAGTATGCTTTTGTCTATGTCTAGACACCTCACTTCTCACTAGGCAAATTAGGAGAAAAGAAACATGACGTTTGGCTTAGACTAAAAAATCCTCTCTCTTCTTTCACTCTACTCTTTAGACACTATTTCTCAATCTTCGAAGCCATTCAGAATATATAGCTGCTCCAAGATTCTTAGGTTTCCTAAAGAAACCTTGAGTAATTGTCTGCATTTCCACATTTCCTGGATTTTCTTACCACATAATTTGGGGGGGGGGGGGGGGGGGTGGGGAACTAGGTCTCTCTATCTTGCCCAGGCTGGAAGTTCAGCAGCCATTGACAGGTCCTTTCACAGTACTGATCAGAACAGAAGCTTTAATTTGCTCCATTCCTATTAACCATTTGCAGTTACCTTTCTGTTATTCTTCTTCATGTAGTCAGCATTTAGAATAAAGTCAGGGATTAAGAATAAAGTACAAGCTGATGGCTAGTCACATAGGAAAACATTTTATGCAAAAAAGAGCTGCATTTTCTTTTTTGATGTTGGCAGAACTTATTTTATTTTTAGTTTTCCTGTATGTGTGATTCATATACAGTGGAATTCTTGCTAGTAACAGAAATACCAGTAGAGGCCAATTTCATGGGAAAAGTGGGGTCAATACATTATTCAACCTACAGAAAATGGTACCATTTGCTTATCAGCATCAAATACCTTTTGGTATTCTTTCAACAAATTCCAATTTTTTTGGTCTCTTTGTAACAAATCAGTCATAGGTTTTGAGAGAGTAGACAACCATGAAATAGATTTCATGGTAAGTTTATTAACAGAAAAGGAGGCTTGTGGTTTAGTAAAATATATCAGTAGTGTGATAGGCTCTCTAGCTTTTGTGTTTCCCTTTGTATTCTTTACTTTCCATCCCTTTCTTTTCTTGGACTTTCTAACTCCTGGCCATGTTCTCCGTGTGATGTGCAATGGTTCCCAAACTATGGAGTATGGACTTTTAGAAAAGATGGCACAGAGGGCAGCTAGGTGGCACAATGAATAAAGCACTGGCCCTGGATTCAGGAGTACCTGAGTTCAAATCTGGCCTCGGACACTTGACATTTACTAGCTGTGTGTGACCCTGGGAAAGTCACTTAACCCCCACTGCCCTGCCAAAAAAAAAAAAAAGAAAAAAGAAAAGATGGCACAGAATTTCTAGAAGAAATCTGAAAATCATGTATGTACCAAGCTTGTCATTTGTACCTTTATTTAGTCCTGTAAAAAATGGACCACTCAGTAGAACAAAAGAAGAAAACATATTTCCTGCAGATTGAAAATAAATGTTTATAACAAAACAATTGGGTTTCAGTATTTTAAAAATATTGTTGTAATGTTTAGAAGTTATTGATAGATTGCTTTAAAAGCCTGGTTTATTAAAATAACAATCTTAAAATACATTTTTGAGGTTAATTCTTAGACCAAGTGATGTTTCTTTGTTTTGAATTAATTGCTGCAAATTCTAGGTACTGTCATTCTTCCCTTTCCTTTGTGTTCTTTACCCCGCTGTGTATGTGTTTAAAGTGGTGTGTACCTATTTTGCCATTTGCCATTTTCTATTAATCATACTTGTATAAATAAATAGAAACACTGTGGTGGAAGGATTATATGTAGATTCCAAAGTGAGATAAACACATATATAAAATAAAGAAAATAAATGTTTAACAGAAATGTTCAATTCAATTTGACAAACATTTAATAAACACATATTAGGTGCAAAGTATTATTCTAGATACTAGTGATACAAAGATAAAAACAAAGGAGCTCCTGCCCTCAAAGACCTGTACACCAAGTATACAAACAAGAAAGTATAAGCTAATTTGAGTCAATAGAGTATACAATTATGTGTGTATTAACATATTATTAATATTTTTCAAATGTATAAATGATAGGTATGGTTTTCTTCCCTGTCAGATTATAAGTTCCTCTGGGACAAGCATTGTTGCACTTTTGTCCTCATATAACCAGCACTTATGTGTCACATAGTAGGTACTTAATAAATATTTGTTATGATCAATTGATGTCATTGCTGATTGCATTGGGGCTATAGTAGCCATGGTATTTAAGGGGAAAAAAACAAAACAAAACAAAGCAAAATATCCCACCAAAATGTACCAATTTACAGAGGGACATTATGGCAACAGAAGAATTTATTGATGTTGTAAATATAATTTTATTTTGAAATATTACTGAATCCATAGTGGTTTTCTATAATTTGAGCTTTTTCAATCAGATGATAATAATTGCACAGCTACTAACATGTGGGATACTCAACATATTTTTTGACATTTAAAAGGGGTCCTTACACCTAAAAAGATTGGAAAAGAGCTAGGTATTCAGGCAATAAGCAAATAACGAAGCATTTACTATGTGCCAGGAACTGTGCTAAGCACTGTGGATACAAACACAAGTAAAAAGAAAAAAATAGTTCCTACACTCGAGGTCTTTTTATTCTAATGGGGGAAGACAATAAATCAAAGGAAATGGCTTGTTATGAGGAAAAATGAGATGATATTAGTAAAGTACTTCACAAAATTTAAAGCACAATTTAAATGCTTATTATTATTTTATTATTACCCCTTCTAGCTCTCACATTTCATATGACTTTTGTCCAGCTCTGATATTGACCATGTGGAAAAGGACGTATCTCAGAGCTACACTCTTAAAGAATTAATCGTAGATTTAGAGTTTGAAGATATCTTATAGGCCCTCAAGTCTAACCTCTTTATTTTTTGAATGAGGAAACTGAGGCTCAGGGAAGTTGTAACTTGCCAAAGGTCACATAGGTAATTAACAAAAATGATATTTATTATAGTTCTTTGGGCTTTCAAAGTTCATCTTTACAGCATTATTGTTATTGCATCTATTGTTCAAGGGTCTTATATTCTGCTGGGAGATAAAAATTCACAATTAAGAACATGTAGGTATATATGAGATAAATATCAAGTGATTTTGTGGGTGAGGCCACTAATAACATCAGGAAAGGCCTGGTACTTCAGATGAGCACTGAAGGGGGCTATGAGATTTAAGAGGCAGAGTGCGAAGACAAAAAACATTTTAGACATAGGGGACAGCCTGTTTAAAGGCCCCAATGAGGTATGTCATGTCCCATATAGGGAACAGAAAATAGGTCAATTTACACAGGATAGGAGGGAGAGGGGAGCTAAAGGAGATAATGTGCAATCATCCTGAAAAAACAGAAAGACAAATTTTAGTCAGTTTTGTAAAAGGCATAGAGAGCCCAATGGAGAGCCACTGACTCAGCATTCCTTTCTCCTCATGGAAACCCTTCAAATGCTTGAAGACATCTATTGTCTCCTCCCTATGTATTCTGTTCTCAAGGTTAAACACTCCCTGTTTCTTCAACTCATCTTCATATGGTATCATCCATGGTCCTTCACCATCTCATTTCTTCATCTTTATATATACTCTATTCTTGAATATGCTTTCTAAAATACAGTACCCAGAACTATGTTGTTCAGCCATTTTGTAGTTGTGTTCAACTCTCTATGACCCCATTTTGGGTTTTTCTTTGCAAAGATATTGGACTGGTTTGTCCTTTCTTTCTCCAGTTTATTTTACAGATGAGGAAACTGAAGCAAACAGGGTTAGGTGACTTACCCAGGGTAAACAGTGTTAGTAAGTATCTGAGGACAGATTTGAACTCAGGAAGATAAGTGTTGCTCTATCCTGGCTCTCTAACCACTGTGAAACCTAGATATTCTCCCGGAAACACACAGAATGCTTTATTGTGCTCTGAAGAAGGAAGAGTCACCTCTCTAGTCAAGTATGCTCTGGTTTCTTAATGAGATCTAAGATTGCTTTAGGGTTGTTGTTGTTATTTTGCTATATCTCACTCTTGATTCATATTGAACTTGTAATCCACAAAATCAACTAAAAGGAAAAAAAATATTCAGAAGAATTTTAATAATACCTTTTTCATCTTATACTTGTGAAGTTGAATTTTTTAATGAGAAATGAGCTTTGTACTTATTTTATTAAATGTCATTTTAAAAGGTTCAATCCAATGTTCTGGCCTGTCATGATCATTTTGAATACTATCTTTGAATCTTGATTTGTCACCCAGGATGATGGTTATCCCTCCTACCTTTGTGCCATCTACAAATTCAGTAAGCATACCATTTATTCCTTTATCCAAGCCATTGATAAAAATGATAAGCAACTCACAGGCAAGCCCTGTGCCTGTGCCAATCCTTTAGAGACCTATTTCTGTGTTGATATCTAACTATTAATGATTACTCCTAGGGTCCTACTATTCAACCACTTCCCATATCTACCTAATTGTCTTATGGTTTTTGAAAAGAAAGAAATTTAAATAATGTTCTTTAGTCTTCATTCAATTAAAAAGTGGGATCAGATTTCAATGTCTTTTGGAATATCCAAACCAGAGCTCATGACACATTAACAAAGGTCTCTTCTCTGAATGACATTCTTGGTGGGTGATTCTAAAACCATGGATTACAGACTCATTCTTTCAAAAGTGATTAAGAAAATGATGTGTATTGTTTTCGTATCATATTCACTTCCTTATATATTCCTGGCAACTCTCTTAGATATCCCTGACCCAGGTAATCATTCCTTGTAACAAAAGTTCATAAAGGAAAAAAAAAAAGCAATTCAGCAAAACCAAACAATACTTGGATTGTTTCTAATAGCACATATACAGTTCCTTACTTGTTGTTCCCCACTTCCATAGAAAAAGAAACAAGTTACATTTTCTCATTTCTTCTTTGAAATAAAACTTAGTTTTTTCATAATTACACAGCATGAAGTTTTGTTTTTTTTTTTGTTTTGTTCTTTCTATTCACATAGTTGTAGTCACACATGCTGTTTTTCTGCTTCATTTTTTACTCTCCATCAATTCATATTAGTCTTCTAAACTTCTCTGGGGCAGCTAGGTGATATAGTGGATAGAGTACTGGGCTTGGAATTGGGAAGATTCATTTTCATGAGTTCAAATCTGGTGTCAGACACTTACTAGCTATGGGATGCTAGGCAAGTCACTTAAGCCTGTTTGCCTCAGTTTCCTCATCTAAAAAATCAGCTGGAGAAGGAAATAGCAAGCCACTCTAATATCTCTGTAAAGAAAACCCCAAATGGGTTTACAAAGAATCAGACACTCCTCCACATCAAATACTTTATTGCATTTTTATTAGTTTTGTTTTATTTTCCAATTAAATTTTAAAGTTTTTGCGTGTTTGATACCTCTGTTCTAAATCACCAGTGTTCTCACTTCTTCAGTTTTCAGTTTAACGCTATATTTAGTGTTAAAACTTCTATTAGCTTTCCTCATTAGCCTTACTTCATCCTGAAACTTTATAATCCTTACCTTATTCTTAAAGAACCATGCCATGATTTTTGTATTCATAAACTTCTATCTTTCATTCTTCCCATGTTCTGTTCATATCTTTTTAAAGTCTAAAATGGTTGGCACATACTCTGTTCATCTACAGTAATCTTTTTAGGTAACTTTCATTTTTCTTCCTCAATGGAATTTTTTCCCTTGGGTATTCAGAATTTCTACTTTAGAATTAGTCCATGGAATCCTACCTGTATTTTATATAAAGCCATTGAAATATCTTCTAAAATCCAAGTTTCACATTAAACTATTTACAGATTTTTGCCTTTCTTCATTGCAAATTATAATATTTTCTAGGTCATTTCTTTCCAAGGTCCCTGTCTTTTGTACCCCACCAGCCAGTATCTCTTTGTACGTGAGAATAAGCTCCAGAATAGAATTTCTCCTTGTTTCTTTTTCTCCTTTTTGAAGAATGAAATTATCAGTATGTCAATTTAAGGAAATAATAGCTGTTCTGTTTTGGCAGAGTGATAATTGCAGCAGATGTCTATGTAACAATCCCTTGCAGGGACCCCTTTCCACGTCACAGAGCAGGCATAGATGTCCTCTGACTTCTTCCCATTGGCAACGAGGATTCTTAATTGATTGCTGAGCCAGAATACAATGGCTATGAAACCTGGTTTTGGAACATGCCCAGATCGCTTAAGATGGACTCATCCACTTGGGAGACACCAGGGACCTGTTTCTGTGAGAAGCCATCCCATGTTGTCCCACCCCATGGATGGGGATAGTCTCTTCCTATTGGTTTGAAGCCAAATCTAGCTGAGTCTTCAAAACTACATACACCATACAGTGTACATTATATACAGTAGCAACATCATGACTTTCCCCATTATAGTTTTTATATATCTTGGGCAACATAAGAAATTAAATAGGAATTTTTGGGGAGTTTTGCAGTAGCCACAGATGACATGCAAAGGCTAGCAGATGACATAGAAAAAGTTTAGAAACTCAGAAATGCATAAAATATATGGATAGTATCACATAACATCAACCTATTTTATCTTTTAATACCAAAATAATTCAGACTTCTTATCTCATGTGAAGGGAGGGTCAAAAATTTTCCACAGATTTTCCAGATTACAGGAGCTGCTGTGTCCTTAATCTCTACAATGTGGAAGGAATAAATGTATTCTGTTATGTAAATGCTTGTTTTATTACATAAATCTAAAATTAAATAAATTAAAATATATGTGCACTAAACTGAGTAGGGAAAGAGTTTTAGCTCCTGTTGCCCTGAGAAATGAGTTTGGGGTTTTGATCTAGTTTTGTTTGTCCTGTTCAATTCTGGATTTGGGGAGTGCAGTTTTAGATATTCAGCTTGAACTCTTATGACTTTGGAACCAAGATTCCAGGCCAGATGTTGACTCTAGCCCAGCTGGGAAGTCCTGAGAAGCCAGGATTTGGGGAAGCAAGCCCATGGGGATTGCAGATTTGGAACTTGTGCAATTAATTGGATTGAGATTAGCTGTGAGTTTTGTGCCCACGTGGCTCTCCAGAGACCAAAGGGGTGGTGCTGGTTGTCCTTTGTTCTTAAAGAGGACCATGACATCAGGAAGTAATGGCATGACATTCAGTGAATTGGATTTATGTGAGGGAGGGCTCACTCTTTCCTCCAGAGTCATCCTGGTTCAGTAGCAAGATATACATCAGGACAATTGGAGATGGCCCTGGATGGTTAAGGCTATTGGGGTTAAGTGACTTGCCCAGGGTTATACAGCTCGTAAGTGTCTGAGGTGAGATTTGAACTCAGGTCATCCCAACTTCAGGGCCAGTGCTTCTATCCACTGTGCCACCTAGCTGCCCCCTGACTAAGGGGGATATAGGACAGATTATATTTCAAGTTGTTGGGGAGAATTTTTGCGTTTGGTCTTATACTTTTCAAGTAAATATGCCTTTCTAAAACCAAATATGTTAATGATGAAACGAAATGGGGATACTTGGACCCCTAAAATTTAGAGAACACAATTGGGGTAGGGCTTGATCCAGTGGCAAAGACTAAATATTTCCCAAGTCCCTTAAGAGTACCAGAGAACTTTGAGGAAGGAGTAAGATGTAACATATGTGGCCTTCAGGCAGTGATGGTAAGAGCAGCCACTACTAAAAATATAATGAAAAGGATATCCCCAACCCAATGACCTCTTCTTCCTGAATGTTTTGAGGTAAAAGGATAACTCTTTAAGCTCTGGACAGTTGATGAGGAGAAGCCCTGTGTGTTCATCACCTTCTATTCAAGGCTTGCCTGGTATAGGACAGCCTCTTTCTTCTTTCTTTTTTCCTTTGGTATATATAAGGTCTTGTGAGATCACAAAAGGAAGCTGGTATGGTCTACACTTTTTGTACACCAAAGCAGAGTAGTATTAGTTACAAGAGTCATTGTGGGGACAGTAGCTGAGACAGCACAAGACCAGCTGACAGGGAAAGATTTGACCAAAGAAAAAGTAAACACTAGAAAGAAAGGATCCATTTAGTTTTGATCTAAGTGGAGAGAAATGCCAAATAGCTAACAAGCAGCCCTGTTGCAAAAGTCCCAAGAAAGTTTGAATACTAATCTCTGAATTGATTGCCATTTTATGATTCTGCATATAATTAAAAGTACCTGTTCTGTACCCCATTCATGTTTCTACGCTAGTTACCTTTTTATGTTCTTCAAAACCCATTCTCAGATGCCACCTTATAAAACAGCTGTTTACCTCTGAAGACTGCCTTTCTTTTCCCAAGCCCTTGATAGTAGTGATAAAAACACCACCTGTGTTCTCAAGTTTGTTGCCCAATACTTAGCAGTTCTTTCTATATTCCTTCTTCCAGTATTATTTGTGTCCCTTTGAATCACAGGTGGAAGGAAGGAAGGAAGAAAGAAAGGAAGGAAGGTGGTGCTGGTGCTGGTAGTAGTAGTGGTTGGTAGTATTTGTTTTTTGAAAGAACCAAAATGACATAATTATGTTGGAATCAGGGTAGAGTGTGTCCAGTTGTGACTGGTCAGACCACTATGAGCTGGAAAGGATTTACTACAGGTTGTGCACAAATAGTTCACATAAACATTTAGAGTAGAGATGTCTCTAAATTTGCATATCTCATATCTCTTTTGAGTTGCTGTAATTCTGCTTTGCTCATAAACACAGTGTATTCTTTGATGTGGGCACACCTTGCTGGATGGTCCTGTGCCAGTGTCTCCCATGTCCCATGATCAATTCTACAAGTTCTTCAGAGAGACCTTGAAAGAGTCCTTGTATTTCTTCTTGTGATCGCCATATAAGTACTTGACTTGCATGAATCTGGACAGTATACCAGTGCCATGCAAGGAAATTGAATTGTTTCCATTTGAGTTGTCTTAGAAAGAATCTGAAGGTCACATGGTAAGATAAGGTACTGGACATTGAAGTCCTTTCTTGAGCTAAACTTAAAGCATTCAGACTTTAGTAAAGAGATCACAAGTCTCTTACATTTGCCTAACAATATAAACAAAGAAAGCTAGTAGTAGCAATTTTGTAGTGGTGGTGGAGTTAGTACTAGGAAGAGGAGGAGGAGGAGGAGGAGGAGGAAGAAGAAGAGGAGAAAGTAGCTAAGTAGTGCTAGGTAGTGCCTGGTCAGTGCTGAGTCTGGAGTCAGAAAGACTTCTTTTCCTGAGTTTAAATCTGACCTCAAATAGTAGTTATGTGACCCTGGGCAAATCACTTAACCCTGTTTGCCTCAATTTCTTTATATACAAAATGAGCTGAAGAAGTAAATATCAAACCACCCTAGTATCTTTGCCAAGAAAACCCCAAATGGGGTCACAAAGAGTCACACAACTGAAAAATGACTGAACAAGTGGTAGTAGTAGTTGTGGTGTTGGTGGTAGTAGTAATAGTGTTTATATAGCACCTGCTATGTTCCAAGAGCTGTATTAAGCACTTTACAAATATTAGCTCATTTAATAATTATAACAGTCCTGTGAGGTAGGTGTTATTATAATCTTCATTTTACAGTTGAGGAAAATGAGACAAACAGAGGTTAAGCGACTTGCTCAGAGTCACAGAGCTACAAAGTTTCTAAGGCTGAATTTGAACTCGTCTTCCAGACATAATAGCCAAAACTCTATCTAATGTGGCACCTAGTTGCCCTGGGTTTTCATTTGGGTAGAGTTTGTTCCTCTGTCATTTATTAAATATATGCTCTTGGAAGATAGCTATTTTGAAACTTTTCCATATAAGTACGTGTTGAAGTAAAGGAGTGCTGGAGCCAGCTCAACCTGGCTTGTGAAGGTAATTTGTTAAATTTTTAGTGTGAACTTTAGCAAATGCTTAAATGCTATAAGTCAGGGCTTGATTAATTATTTTATTGATTCTTTAAACTTAAGAATGTTATGGTGAAAATGTTAATAATGCATATTAAGATTAAAAGTCTATTGTATGTATGTTTTTATTTTAGAGAATAAGCTGTTGGATATTTATCATGACATCCTTCTGTTAAAGGAATTAAAATACTCAGCACCACAAGGGTATATATTTGCTATCTTCAATTATGAGAAGAGTTGTCCCACAAGAGAGAAATCCGGTTTGTTCTGCTTTAGGAACTGGGAGTCATTTGGGGAGAAGTTACAAAGTGGCAGCTATTGGTTCAATCCAAGGGGAAACATTGCCAAATGAGAGCTGTCTGGAGATAGAATAGGCTACCTCCATTGGGAATGAATTTTTCATCATTAGAGGTATGGCTGACCACTTGACAGCAACTCTATAGATAGGCACGATGTTGTAAGTATATTTTGGACTAAATTGCTTCAGAGATCTCTCTTTTTTCAGAGATCCATTTTAATTATAATTTGTTGATTCTATGGTTCTGTCTGGAGGAGAGAGGCTCAAGTAGAAAGAAAAATTGATGTACACAGGGAAATTTAGTTAGTTCCCAAAGTAATCTTGGTGGAATAATTTTAGAGTGGAAGGAAAAAAGAAATGCCCTGTGCAGAAGTCTGTAGAATAGGGTGAGTGACTTCAGGATCAGAATGGTTCTGCTGAGCAATGACATTTTTTCCCCTTGCCTGACCTGCAAAATAATATGACTTAAAAATGGATTATAAAACCCAAGACTTGGAGTTCTAGTAACTCCATCCCCATTACAATGAAGTATGGCAGAAAGAACAAGCTGGACTTTGCATGTTCAGCACCTCAATTATTAACAGTTCTCTTCACAGAGGCACCATATGTCAAGTTAATGGAGAAATTATATCTGGCGTTGCAAATGTGTACATGTGTCTATTTGTGCTCTAAGTCAACAAAATGGGCTCTCTCCTTTTAAACTATACCACACTAACTCATTAGTGCAAAATCCTTTCAGAGTCTTTGTATTATTATTTAAGAGTATGGGGTGTCCACTTTCTTTAGTCACTTCTACGACCAGAAATTAAAATTACACATTGAAATCTCAAGCTGTGTCAATGATCCTTGTAATCATTTCAAAGTGCATTTGTCAGTAGCTGTAGACACCTTAATTATAAGGATGTTTTTTTCCTTATGACAACAAATACTGGATGCCACTTTTAGGAGGTAGAAAAACACCTCTTTCTTTTATTGAGCCCAAATCTTTTTTTTTTTTCCAATTGACCCAAAGGACCCTTTTCCCTAGTAGCATTGACTATAACCATTTCACCATTGAGATGGCATGGGATACTTTCTTCTGTTCTAGGGAAGGAGTAGATTTTGTTGTTTGGACATTTTCAGTTGTATCTGACTCTTTGTGACCCCTCTTGGGGTTTTCTTTGCAAAGATACCGACATGGTTTGCCATTTCCTTCTCCGGCTCATTTTACAGATGAGAAAACTGAGGTAAATGAGGTTAAGTGACTTGTCCAGGGTTGGTTTGTTGTTCTTCATACTCAAAGAGAAATAAAATGGCATCACTATGTCAAAGTCAGTGTACAGTATGTCTGATTGTGGTTAAATAGAACAATATGAGCTCAGAAGGCACTATCATAGATCTGGCACAAATAATCTGTATGAACATTTGAAAAGTAGATGTCTCAAGTTGGCACATCTCATGTTTCTTTTGAACTGCTACAATTCTTCTTTGCTTATCAACAGTGTTTTGATGTGGGCATGCCATGCTGGGTAGTCCAGTGCTAGTTGTCTCCCATGTCTCACAATTGACTCCAAAGTTCTTCAAAGAGACCTTGAGAATATCTTTCTATCACTTCTTCTGACCTCTGTGTGAGTACTGGCTTTGTATGAGTTTTCTATAAAATAGTCTTTTAAGCTATTGTGCCTAGAGTTACATAGCTAGTGTCTGAGGTCACATTTGAACTTAGGTCTTCTTGAGTCCAGGCCTGTTGCTGTATCTACTGTGCCACATAACTGCCTGCCATGCAGTCAGCAGGCCACATGGCTCTTCAACATCCCTGCATGCAATTTCTTCCCTTTGGCAGTTAAATTATGGATGATCCTAGTATGCCAAAAGGACTGAGAGAAAAACAAGTTGATGAGAATAAAAACTTCTGCTGCCATCCAATAGAACAGCTAATCTTAACAACATCTACTGTGACTCAGATGGGCACATAAACCAATGCATTGAATACCAGGGTTTGTTCCCAGTTGTGTCACCTAAGTAAATAGCATAGTAACAGGACACATCTGCTTGAAATAAAAACAAAATCTAACTCATTTTTTTATCTCCAGGTCAGGAAGCTATCTACCTTGTGTATTAGTTATGACCTCGGAGATGTAAGCCATACATCATGTCAGAGATTCCTCTCAGTCTTAGTGCCCTGTCAGTGAATAATTATAACCTTCCATCAAGACAGTGGCTGGATTTAGGGATTGAGCACATTGACCTCTGGCACTGGAATAGACTGATGTTCTGGGCCAAAGTCATCTGCATTGTTCTGTGAAAGGAACATGTGGGAGAATTTGGGCAGGGGCCAGATTCTGTGGCACCTGCCCAGGAATAGGGTTTGCTAAATCTTAATATCATCATGCATTTATTTGGTTCAAATGAACTCTCTCAGAACTTGGCTTTCCCTAAGAAGTCTCTTTTTGTTTTGTTTTCATTATTCCATATGCTCTTTTGGTACTTTCAAGTTGGAATGATCAGAATTTTCCCTATAGGGCTTAGGTAAGGTTTGTGCTTTGATTAGGCCCGTAGCTTTCAGATCTTTGTTCTCATGCTGACTTTTATGGAAAACCATAAAGTTTTAGACCTGAAAGAGATTTCAAAAGTCTAGTTCAATTCATTTGCTTTATAGATAAAGAAACCTAGGATTGCCTCAGGTCACAAAGTTACTTAGTGACTAAGTAAGAACTAAAATTGAGGTCTCCTAACTTGTCTGATATTCTTTACCTGGTACCTTATAACCTCAATGGGAGCTTAATGAGCCCTTCCTTCCTTCCTTTGTTCCTTTGTTCCTTCCTTCCTTCCTTCCTTCCTTCCTTCCTTCCTTCCTTCCTTCCTTCCTTCCTTCCTTCCTTCCTTCCTTCCTTCCTTCCTTCCTTCTTTCCTTCCTTCGTTCCTTCGTTCCTTCCTTCCTTCGCTTCCTTCCTTCCTTCCTTCCTTTCTTTCTTTCTTTCTTCCTGGTGGCAGGCTTTATAACCTTTAATTTCATTAGTACAGAGAACTCTCAGTGCTGAAATACAACCAACAATGCAGATAGGCAACTCATTCAGAATTTTAAAATTTTGGAAGATTGCTTAGGGGCACTAACAGGATAAATAACTTGCCCATAAGTAACTAATTTCTGTTTCCTTCAGGATTTAAATGTAGGTATTCTGGATTCCAAGGCTGGCCTTCTATTCATTATATAATACTACCTCATTGTGTATCTGTGTCTCCTACTACTTAAGAGTTCATAATATTTTTCCAATAGTACTACCTGTCTTAGTTTCAAAATGTAATGTTGTGGATTCAGCATTAATATATAAATATAAGCAGCATGGTGCAAGAGGAAGAGTGTAGGATTTGAAGGTCAGAAGGTCTGGTTCTACCTGTGATAGATACTATGAGCCCTGGAACTTGTTTTTCTCATCTATACAATGGGGATAATGATAACTATTAATTTACTTCACAGGGTTGTTATGGGTAATGCATGAAATAATTGATGAAAAAGTGCTTTGACAACTATAAAACGGTATATTTGCCAGTTATTAATTGCCACTAAAGAAAGACAATGTATTATAGCTGAAATTGTCCTGAATTTGAAGTCAAAAGCATTGGCTTCAAATCCTCACTAGTTAAATGATGATGGGCAAATAACTTCCTGGTTTTCACCTCTCTAAACTGGAGATAAATAATATTTCCATTTTATCTGCACCAAAGTGTCACTGCTAAAAAGCTTTGTGAGTGAATTATAAACATTTATTAAACATTCACTATGTGCCAGGCACTGTGCTAAAAACAATGGAGATGCAAATTATAAAGTACTTTGAAATATTATATAAATGTAGGAAATTATGAAAGTTGTACTCCTATATCTTAAAGTTGACTTTAAATTATTATAGAATATGCTAAGGGAACATTAGTTCTGTGAGGTCCCCGAAGTCTAGAAAGGCTTCAAAGATAGGCCTGGTGATGGTGTGCCCATTTGTTGTCCAAGAACCAGTCTAAAATTGGACCATCTTCTTATGAGTACATTGGTCACCAGCTAGTATATGTGTAACGATTGGAATGACGCCACCTGCTGGAGACCTACTGTAGAAGAGTTCCACCCATGAAGCGAAGGTTTTTGAGGGCAAGACCAGGAGTCTTTTCTTTGGCATCAGGAAGTGACGCGGGTGAGTGGGAGGAGGAAGGAAGAGACTTGCGCTCGGTCTCGCGCTCTTGCCGGAGGACGCTAGTGGAGAGGGGAGCTAGAAATGTGCTCTCCCTTTAATAGATAGGAATCTAGGCCTTTCTCTCTCTCTTTACCAAATTCTTGTTTTCCTTAATAAATGCTTAAAAGCCTAACTCTTGCTAAAGCTTATAATTTATTGGCGACCACTCATTAGATATTTTAGACAGACTAGCTAGAATTTTAGCCCTTAACATATGTATATGTATGTGTATGTGTATGTGTATGTACATGTACACATACACACACACACACACACACACACACACATATATATATCTCCATAACAACTCTTAAAGCCTAACTAAGGTTAAAGGCATTATGATTTATGTCATTGTACAGAATAATTATGCTGATGAAATAACATCTCTAAAGTTTAAAAAGTGTATAAATATATACTGCCCTGGGAAATAGACATTTGCTGAATTGTGAAGTAGATAGAATGCTGAACTTTGAGTCAGATGAACCTGAGTTCAAATCCTGTCTCAAACACCAGGTATGTGATCTCAGTGAAGTTACTTAACCTTTGTGTTTATCAGGTTCCTCTTTAGTAAAAACGAGAAAAAGGAAGGGGAGCTAATGACCTCTAAAGTCCTTTTAGTGGTATATCTGACCTGTGATCCAATGATGTTAGGAATTGCCAAGTATTCTAAGAAATTGTTGTGGTGGTTATTTCGCAATCTGATATTTCATTCATGTGAAACGGTGTCAGTGAAAAAACTTCTACCAAGCAGACCAGCAACTTTTCAACAATTTCTAGTCTTAGAAATGCATGGGGGCAGTTAGGTGGCACAGTGGATAAAGCACCGGCCCTGGAGTCGGGAGTAACAGAGTTCAAATCCGGCCTTAGACACTTAAGACTTACTAGCTGTGTGAACCTGGGCAAGTCACTTAACCCCAATTGCCTCACTAAAAAAAAAAGAAAAAGAAAAGGAAAAAAGAGAAATGCATGGGACACTGAGAAGTTAAAAGATTTGCCCATGAGCATAGCACCAATATGTGTTAGAGGTAACATTTGAGCCCAAGTTTTCCTGATTTAGACTGTTTTGCTATCCCTGCTGCTTTTATCAAACATATATACATATTCATGTATTCCCTGCTCCATTAATCTTTTTTACTTACAATTTAGGGTAGTTTCTCTTTAATAAGCTTTAAAAACCCCATTTTGATTTATAGTCAGCAAATGTACCAAGAACCTACTAAGTTCCAGGCACTAGGTTCATAAGAAAGTGAGGAAGAGAGGGAGGATTGGGAAGGGGAAAGATAATGATTTCAGTTTTGGACATATTGAGTATAAGATGTCTCCAAGATATAAAATTTGAAATGTAAAATAGGCAATTGGAGACATGAGACAAAATGTTCGTAATGGACAAATAAACCTGAGAATTATCTGCATAGAGATATTTGAAACTATGGGAGCTCATAAAAACACCAAATGAAATAATATAGAGGAAGAATAGGTGAGGGCACAAGGGGAACACCCATGGTTAGTCATTCCTTTCTCTTCCTTTGTCCTACTGCTGAGCCAACAGTGAAACAGCTAAAAGCTAAATGTTGAACAGGAGAGGAGGGAATGAAAAAACACATAAGAATCTCTAAAAATGGGGTGACCATCCTTTGGATTATCAAGAAATGCCTTGAGTGGGAAAGGGAAAGAGTTTATCTTTATTTTCTAGTGAAAGCACACTATATTAGAATTCTGAATCCAATATTACCCCTACATATAGCAAAAATAGAAGCTCAGACATGATAGAATTATACTGTATTGGGAATTTCAGTATCTATTATGTGGAGTAGCATCTTCCAGTAAAAGCACTTGATAAAATTTTCATTAAAAAATAAAAAACCTAATTAAATTGACTAAATCCTAAAAACTCTCACATATGTTGAAACCACATAAACAAAAGGTAATATATTGGAAGTATTTCAGAGAAGAGCAGCAAAAATAATTAAAACAATGGAGGGATTTATTTATATGGGAAAGAAATTAAAACAACAAAAATAATTGACTAAGTAAATATGAAGGTATGAAAAGAAAA
Organism: Dromiciops gliroides; assembly: GCF_019393635.1. NCBI lineage: Eukaryota > Metazoa > Chordata > Mammalia > Microbiotheria > Microbiotheriidae > Dromiciops > Dromiciops gliroides. Next base: position 314,019,924 of record NC_057863.1, on the reverse strand, counting down.
ATTCCTCCATATAGCTAAATGTTCAGATTAGCATAGAATTGGAAAAAAACAACCTATAGAAAAATTTTTTAATAAAAGTGCTATCTATAAAGAGTTCTCTATGAACAAAGTAATGAGGATTAATTAAATTTATATGGAGGGAGAGTATTTTCATTATGGAATATCTAAAGCAAATATTGCTTTTGGATTTTTGGCTGGATCACTTTTTTTCTTACTTGTACTTTCATTGCCAATTTAAATACTAATATTCTTCTAGTGTTGTATGCCTGGGGGGGTTATGGAACATCATACTCTGAGGAATTAAAAATGAATATCATTCAGTATGGTGGATATAAACAGGCTGAAGCATTTCATAAACAAGGAACTTGGAAGAAGACATAGAATTCAAAATAGCATTAAGATAATGTAAGTACAAAAAAAGAAGGTGGGCTGGTCACAGGGTGAGAGCAAGGAATAACCAACTAACAGCCTGAGAGTTGTAGTAGCCTTAAAGAATGATGTGAAAAAATATATATATAACACAGGGAGAGTTTGATATCTTCATCAGTAAAAGAGGGATTGAAATCAATGAAATGACAGATCTATTTGAATTTTTGTGTACTTCTTGTTGCTTTGGCTGATATTTTTCTCTTGTCTTATACCTGGTCTGCAGGCTAAAAAAGATGAAAAGGTGATTTTAACTTTCTACTTATCTTCTGGAATGGTTTCCAGGAAAATTAAAAAATATAATAAAAAAAATCTCTTACATCCAAATAGCTAATGGATACATACACAGATGAGATAAAACATATCCTGGCCTCATGGACTTTTGGGGGTAGGGATAAGACATTTCGACCAACAACTATGATGTAAGGCATGTTGAAAAAAGTGCCAAGGAGAGACAAGTACTGACAATGTACTATGAGAAATTTAGGGAAGTCCAGATCACTTGTGCCCGGAAGAGTCATGAATAGCTTCAAACAAGAGAAGTTAACTTGAAGAAAGAGAGGTATTTGAAGAGATGGAACAAGGGCTGAAAGGGTAAGGAAGGAACAACTAGTACATTCTGGCTAAGGGCAAAGACACTCAAAGGGGAAAGAAAAAATATTGAAGGTAGTAAAAAAAAAAGTAAAAGGATGATTACAGGTCAGTGAACTTGACTTTTTTTTCAGGAAAAAATTTAGAGCCTATTATAGGAGGGATAGTTTTTGAGAATTTCTAAATTCTCAAAATTAAATTCTAAATTCTAAAGGGGAGAACTGCAAGGACAAATGATCAATGAAAAACACAATTTGGAGGAATGAGAAGTCAAAATGAAAACCCTATTTATGACAAATCTCAAACAGAAATTACTTGAGGAAGAACTCTTATTTGAGAAAAATAATTTGATACTTTGGGAAACTCATCAAAACGGAGTCTGGATGATCAATTTTTAGGGTGTGTTGTAATGGTAATTCTGCTTTGGATATGATTTAAACTAGGTTCATCTAGGCTTTGGGGTTCCTTCTGTATCTGAAGTTCTATGATTCTGGGAATAACATTTTTTGAAAAAAATAGATATTTTGAAGTATTATGAATTTTACTGGGCATACTGAAATTAAAATATAAGCATTAAGCTTGCTTTCAACTACAAAAATATGATTCATGCTTAATACCTAATAAGTAAATATTTTACGTGTAACTTGTGGCTTGTAATCACAGTTATGACATTACATGGATTGGGTATAATCTTTAAGGTTTCTTTTCTTTTTTTTTTAGTGAAGGCAATTGGGGTTAAGAGACTTGCCCAGGGTCTCACAGCTAGTAAGTGTGTGTTAAGTATCTGAGGCTGGATTTGAACTCAGGTCCTCCTGACTCCAGGGCTGGTACTCTATCCACTGCACCACCTAGCTGCCCCTTTAAGGTTTCTTAATGACAATGCTATGACTCTTTCAGCACCCCTAGGTGGTACAATCCATAGGGTACCCAGCCTGGAGTCAGGAAGACTCATCTTCCTGAGTTCAAAAGTGACCTCAGATACTTACTAGCTCCGTGACCCTGGGCAATTCACTTAACCCTGTTTGTCTTAGTTCCCTCATCTGTAAAATAAACTGGAGAAGGAAATGGAAAACCATTCCAGTCTCTTTGCCAAGAAAACCCCAAATGGGGTCATGAAGAGTGAGACACAACTGAAAAAAATGACTGAACACCTGATGACTCTTCCATTTACTACCTACTTAGGAGTCTCTCAAGGAATATCTTAATTTGATATGCTTCCAAGTCTCATCCATTTAGTTCTTTTGTAAACATCAAGCTAACAAGACATGGGTTGATTAAAAGACATGTAAAGAACAAAGAATAAACTGGCATCCTAGCTCATTTAGCAAGAAAATTGTAATATACCATACTCAGGTGAGTTCCATTCCTTCTCACACCTTTAAACTTGGGCTTCAGTTGTACAGTCGCTTAAAAACGCATCACTCCAATTAGTCATAGTATCCCACCTTCTAGCAGAGGCTACTAGTACAATGCCTTCACTTTAGTCAAGTGTCTCATTCATGATCTTCCAGTATGAGCACAATGTGTGGGGGATTGAAGTTGTCCAATCTACAATAAAAGAGATTGAAACAGAACCCTGAATCAATAGCACTTTATTAAAGGGTCAGTGGTCCCCTCTAATGAAGTGGACCTCATATCTTCCTCCTGATCTGAGATACCCATCCTTTCAGTACCTTATTTTTATAAGGTTTAATACCAGAACTATTACATGGATGTTCTAAGGTGGCTATACAAAGTAAAAAATTCCATTGTTTGTTATATGATGCATAAACTACAATAAATAAAAATTGTATGTCAGCAGGGTCACTGGTTGGTTGAAGCAGGGAGTATCTCCACTGACTAGGTAGTCATAAGATGGATGGGATTCTCCTTGCCTTGGGCAAGAGGAGATGGTATGAGCTATATGTAGTCTCTAAGAACCTACAGGGGAGAGGAGAGGAATGACTTTCTGTACCATGCCACCCATGCTTGTCTTGATCGGGGAATCTGAGCAAAACAATGTGGCTATATCCATATCAGTCTTCTTACAGTTACTCATGTAAGCTTTATAGCTGGTAAACAAGTAGTGGATATTACTTCCAAGTTTTAGGTCTGTTTTGGGGACCTTCTTTTAGAATCTATCTTCCTATGTAGCTTATACAAAATATGGATTAATACATTGCTTATCCTCATACCTATTATTAGATAACTGGCTAAATATGTATTATGAGATGAATTTATTGAAATAATTGCTAATAACAACTACTCTTTATAAAATCACAGTGAACTGACTAGTACTGATTAGAATCTGAGCAGCGGTCCTCAATGAATCATCTTTCTCAAGGTCAGCTGCCTTCTCTCTGGGGGGTGGCATTGCCTAGTGAATGTTTAACAACTGCTTCACTGAAAAAAATGTACAGATTACACAATCATGTTTAATCTCCATTGTTAACAACTTTTCCATCACTTTCTTAAGTCTAGACAAACACTAAAATGATAAAAGAAGCTCAAATTTGTAGCATTTTCTGATTTCTAAGGTGTAAATGCTCATGTTGAAACTATAACAATCTGTGAGCTGTCCAAGCTGACTAGCTCACCACTAGGTCTGTCCTTTCTTTGTTCCTGAATCTTACGCTTTCATCCTGACTTCTGACAATTGCTGCTATGTGTTTGCTGTAAGTGCCCTCTTTGAGAATGATTCTTCAGTTCCCAATATGCCTCAGGAAAATTTTGCTTCCAGCACTGCCTCTGCCCACTGTGTCCAGGTTACGTTCTTTATGACAGACAACCAGAAAATCCATCCATCTTCATAGTTGTCCTTTCCAGACACCTCCCGTTCACAACTTTTAAGCACATATACTTTTGGACTCTCTTCTAACAATCAAAAGACAGGAAAAGGGATCCCTGAATCCTTCTTAGAACTACTTTAGAATCGCTTCATATCTTCTCTGCTTGTACCCCTGAATATCTAGTTAGCACTGTGTTCAACTCCTGTAGGAAGCCTTTCTAGTTATTAATTCTTTTTTCTCTTCTCTCTCTGTCTGTCTCTGTCTGTCTCTGTCACTTTGCCTCTGTCTCTGTCTCTCTGCCTCTGTCTGTCTGTCTCTCCCTGGACACTGAGGTAAGCTTAGCAATCACCTGGGACAATCATGGAGCAGCTAGGTGTTGCAGTGGATAGAGTGCTGCACCTGGAGTCAGGAAACTTCATCTTTCTGAGTTTAAATCTAACCTCAGGCACTTACTAACTATGTGATTCTGGACAAATCACTTAACCCTGTTTGCCTTAGTTTCCTCATCTATAAAATGAGCTGGAAAAGGAAATGGCAAACTATTCCAGTACCTCTGCCAAGAAAACCACAAATAGGATCACAAAGAGTCAGACTTGGATCAAATGACTAAACGATATTGGGAGTAATATACTTAGATGCCTGCTGTAAAGCCTTAATTGACTGGCACAACCACATGCATTTTAAGCATTAGAAGTCTGATGTGAAACAGATTTTACCACAAAAACATCATTCCTTTCCTAGAAACAGTTTTTCTGGACCTGATCTGAGCATATGAGTCAGATGTAGGAGCTGGCCTCACTCTTCTTACACCCAGGTCACATATCTGTATTATTAAAATGAAAATGATGCATCATTTAAGAAATAAAATAGAGGGAGTAGCTCATGCCCCACAGGAGAGTTGGGAGGCATCATGGTCTAGGGGAAAAGTATTAAGCTGGGAATTAGAAACCTCAGGCACTAGTCACTGCTCTGCTTTTAAGTAGCTAAGGGATCTTGAGCATGTCATTCATTCATTCAGCTAACTAGCATTCATTAAGTGCCAGGCTCTGTGCTAAGTACTTCTAAGCTCTATTTCCTCATCTGCAAAATGAGGAAGTTGAACTAGATCTCTGAGGTTAGCTTTAACTTCCTCTGATTCTCTGACTTAAAGCATACCTTTTGGTAAGTATTTTGGGAGTCTCAAGTTAATATTAATGTAATAGGCGTATTCCGAAGGTCTGAATGAATAGTGGTGCCCACATTTTGCCTACTAGTTACAACCTACTTCTTAAAGAAATGGTGATGAATTGCAGCTATATAAATTCAAAATCTTAGGGAAAAGGTTAGCATGAATAATTTTACAATTCTAGTGCCAGACATCTTCCTGAGTTCAAATCTGGCCTCAGACACTTAATAGTTGTAAGACTCAGAGCAAGTCATTTAACCCTGTTTGTCTCAGTTTCCTCATCTGTAAAGTGAGCTGGAGAAGGAAATGCCAAACCACTCGAGTATCTCTGCCAAAAATCCCAAATGGTGTAATGAAGAGTTGGACACAACTGAAAACAATGGAACAACAGCGACAACAAAATAGTGTTTCTATGTCTTCAAAGTGCTTTCTCCATAATAATCCTCATTGTAGGCAGTTGTTACAAATAATACTGTTCCCATTTTAGGTAAGGAAACAGGTTAAAAAAGAAATAATTTGGGGCAGCTAGGTGGTGCAGTGGATAGAGTACTGGCCCTGGAGTCAGGAGTACCTGAGTTCAAATCCGGCCTCAGACACTTAACACTTACTAGCTGTGTGACCCTAGGCAAGTCACTTAACCCCAATTGCCTCACTAAAAATAAAATAAAATTAAATTAAATTAAAAATTAAAAAAAAAAGAAATAATTTTCCCTTGATTATAGTTAGCAAAAATCAGGCTCCAGATTCAGAGTCAGGTCTTTTAGTTATAAGTTCTGGAGTCTTTCCGCTATGATGCATTGTATTTTAACAGAAAGAACGCTGGGTTGATTGGGAGACAGGAGACAGATTATGATCTAGGTCCTCATGTGAGGATCTGTACAGATACTTCAGGTTATTTCTTTGGGTTCAGTTTCTTAATAGGTGAAATGAAGTAACTGGCTTAAGTGAGGTAACTTCTGGTTATAAAATTCTGACTCTTTATCTTATAGTCAAAGAATTCTAACTGCTAGGGAGTAGCTTCTTTCTCCTCCCCTTATGCCTTCAGGTCTTTGAGACTCATTTGTTTAGTTGTGATATTTGATAAAGGGTATTTATGGGATATGTGACCAGCTAAACTTCTGCCACTCTCCATCTTTTTCCTATGGAACCACATGAGTTCTTGGTCTCTTCAAAGGAATTCTTGAAGAGCTTAGAGTTAAGTTTTGATTAAACAGTTTTATCCACTTTTATTCCATAGTGTATAAAACCTGATTAAACTGAGACCATCAATCCTTTTGTAAACATGAGCAGGAAGAACATCAAGCAACTTTTAATAAAAATCTTTGTGTGTCAGGGAGGGGGGGTTTTAAAGTTTCTTTTTTTTTTTTCTAAGGCCAACAAGAATGGAGAGGCACATACAGAGAGAACAGTGGTTAGAGAAGAAAGGACGAGAAATGGGTATTCAGGAATCAAAGTGAAGCCATGTTTAGGTTAGCAGGACAAACTGCTGTAAGGGAAGAGGTTTAAGTATAATAGGATTGGATGGAAGTAATTATTAACAGGGTGTGGAGACAGATTCCTGCGGTCTCCGCTCCTGGGAAGGCTAAAGTTGTTTGAGTTATGAGCTGTTGTAAAGTAGATAGAGCATGCTCCCATTAGACTGTGAGCACCTTGAGGCCAGGGACTGTCTTTTGCCTCTTTTTAGCAGAGTGTCTGGCACACAATAGGAGCTTAAATAATGTTTATTGATTGACTGATTGAGTGTTAAGCTAAAGTCAATCAAGTTTCCACACTAAGTCTGGCACCAATATGGTGAGTCCCTGGGAGTAGAGGGCCATAAGATTGTGTAAGGAGAGCTCAACACACATTAAATCTTCCTTGACAATATGTATTGGGATTAAGTCTGTGAGTGCTCACTAACTATATTTGAGCCTAGGCAAGATAGCTGTCCCCTTCCCCCCAAAAAAAAAGTATGACAGAATTTTAGCTGGAAAGGATCTCAGAGGCTATCTACCCCTGTTTATATGATATTCAAATCGAAAGACAATATAGATTATGGTAGAAATTAGATAGATTTGGGGAGTTTTGACTTGATTCTGATATGAGCTCTCTGTGTGATAGGTCACTTAATATCTCTGGGTTCCAATTTCCTCATCCATAAAATAAAGGGCTTATGAATGTAACCATCCCCTCACTCCATCTCTTCCAGAGGAAGTTAGAGGAATATGAGTATTGGGTCATAGGGCAGAGGTTGTCCAGAAGCTATAGTCCCCTCTGGTTACCTCTGGCTTTGGGAGAAACAATGGAAGAGATCTTAGAACCACCGGGCAGTTGGTGCCAACTCAGGAACTTCCTACCTCTCAAAAACTCAAGATTACCTCAAGGGATGGACACATTCAGTTTTTAGGATCACTGTTCAATGACTTGATTGCAGGGAAAGAAAATAACAGCAGCAGCAGCAGCAGCAGCAGCAGCAGCAGCAACAACAACAACAACAAAATCAACAGAAGATGTAGTCAGGGATTTGACATCCAGTCTCAGGCTCAACCAGGCAAACACATATTCTCATTACTAGGTGCTTGTAGCTACTATTGTTGTTGTGTGTGTGTGTGTGTGTGTGTGTGTGTGTAAGAGAGAGAGAGAGAGAGAGAGAGAGAGAGAGAGAGAGAGAGAGAGAGAGAGAGAGAGAGAGCGAGAGAGAGAGCAGTCCCCTCCATCCCTTCTGGTACAGGATATGTTTTAGGACAGATAGAGGGCTTGCATGGAAAATAGGCATGGTGGAACCTTTCTACAGTTTTTATAGCCTGCTGAGGGAAGAGATTTCTTCATAAGAGTCTATTCCTCAAGATGCTCTTTGACACAATCCTTGGCCATTGGAACTAATTAGGAGTTACTGTGTAATCTCAGCCCAGTGAAGTACCTGTCTCAGCAAGGGGTCAAGGCTCATATCCATCCTCATAGAGACAGATGACATGGTTAATGGGATGAAGCACATTATAAGTAGATGATTTCTTGGTTCTGTTCTAATTCTTTTTTTTTGTACATTTATCTTTCCTCTTCTTGAATATTTCTACTTATATTTCAGAAGTACTTTTATAGTACCATTCTTAGAGATTAATGACATTTACTAATAAAACTGGATCTGTTTCTCCTTGCCTTCCCTTCCCTTCCTTCCCTTGCCTTGCATTCCCTATTCTTGCCTTTGCTTACCTTCCCACACTATACCTTGTCTTGTCTTGCCTTTTCTTCCCAGTGTGACTCAAGTTTTCTTGCCTCAGACACTAGCTACGTTCTTTTATTCTCTGGGCCCAAATTCTTATCTTTGTAATAAGGGAGTTGGCTTCAAGAGTTTTTAAGGTCGCATCCCACCCTAAATCTCTGATACTATGATATAAATTTTATATCTTTCTCAGTGTCTGGCATAGGACTCAGAACACAATAGATGTAATATATTCTTCTTGAATGAAAGACCTCATGCTTAACCTAGATTCTTCTTTTAATGTAAGTCTATTTCCATAGATTCATGTATCAAAAAGAAAAGGCAATGTGGTTTACCAAAATGAAAGGCATTGACTAGACTTGGAATAAAAAGACTTGGATTTAAGCCCTTCTTTTTTTCATAATCTTTCTTTCTTTTTTTTGGGGGGGGCAATGAGGGTTAAGTGACTTGCCCAGGGTCATACAGCTAGTGTCTAGTGTCTGAGGCCAGATTTGAACTCAGGTCCTCATGAATTCAAGGCCAGTACTTTATCCACTATGCCACCTAGCTGTCCCTTGAGCCCTTATTTTTATACTTATTAGCAGTAAGATTATCAATAAGTCACTTATCCTCTCAGTATTCTACTTAGTAAAATGGATATAATAATACCTATAGTATCTACCTCATAGGTTGTTATATATGCTATATAAATGTGCACTCATATTAATAATACAGAATATCTGGTACCCATTGTTCATATGGTGTCTTTATATATACTCGAAGACGTTTACTAAGATATATTGCAGCCATAATAACCTCAATTTCTTTAACTTTCCATGAAGGTCAGATTTTTTAATCGTTTATCTGACTTTTTTTAGAGAGGTGCAAGAAATTTATATATTTTCACCAGCCATTCTCACACTTGCCAGTGTTTTAATGATAATTTATCTCATGTCACAGAGTAGCTGTAGCTTGAAGAAGTGCAATATAAGCTATGGGGATTGGATTTTATGTTTTTATTAAAATTCTAATTTTCTTATAGACTGATTTCTATTAGACTCTGCTTAATTCCTTTAATACCAAAGGCCATCGTACCTATGATATTTGAAATAGATGTTTTATTATTATGTTTTTAGTAAATATCCAAATAAATTGCACCAACTGGAGTGTAACTATATATTTCACCTTTAGACTTCCAGGAAGAAAACCTGTTCTATGGATAGGCTCAAATGATATAGAAGTTTCTTTTCTGAATGCCTCTCACACATTTGAGCATGCTCATCACTTCAGAGTGCTCTATGTCAGGCAATTCTACAAGTCTACTTGGTTGAATGGTTCCAACCCAATGGAGGAAACAAAAGGCATAAGAATGAGGTCAGATAAAAATTGTTGACTTTTTTGAGGTAGAAAGGACTTTAGGAAAAAAATCTAGTTCAATCCCTTATTTTAAAAACATAGAAAGTGAGGCCCAGAGAGAGAAAGTGACTTTCTTAAGAATATGAAAGTAGCAACATCAGGATTTGAATCTGGGACTTTGAGTTTCAAATTAATTGCTTTTCCCAGTGTTCTACATTGGTTCCCCCAAGAATAGGACTACATGTGATGATGGTATTCTGAATTGATTTCCTCTTTTTAAACTCCCACATTTGTTAGCAACAGGGCGAATGTTTAATCTTTCCTCCACTAGATCCCAAATGATAAGAGACTTCCACATAATGGCATGACTCAACTAATTTAGCATGATGGATGCATAAGCATCCCTATAAAAAGAGCTCTTGACCAATTTTTCTTTTTGTGGCATGATAAATGTACACTCTCTGCACTGGCTAAGGTTCAGCAAATCTCTTTTGTGTTCTGAAGCTGATAATGCACACAGTTAAATAATTATGTAAGCTCTTGAAAGGCTGTGGACAACCAAGAGATTAACCAAATGATCTTGAATGTGACTTTCCCAGAAAACATCACTGTCCTGGAAACCAAACTTTAAAAAACCTCAGCATCAAAGTAAGGGAGGAGGGATCTCTCCTCCATTATGGGTTTTTCAAATAAATATCACTCAAGCATTGTCTAACGCTAATGGAAGACTTGAGAGTGAGGGAAAATGGAGCCAAATTCACTTAGCTGAGAAGGCCTCAAGAAATAGGTGCACTTTCTTAGTTCACAGCCAGATGAGTGGAAAACTAAATGTACTGTTCAGCAGCAAAAAATCTGTGCAACATTAAAGAAAGCCTGGAGAAATTGAAAACCCAATTGCTGAAGTCAAGAGATACAAGTCAAGATTGCGACTTGAGCTGTAGTAAAGTGTATGGTTGGAAAGAACAAGCAAATAGGAATGTAAGAAATGTCTTGATATACCCAGGCAGTTTCTCTTGAATTCCATAAGAAATGGAAGTTGACATAGTCCATTACCTAGAAATAAAATGCATTTTAGATCAAGTGCAGCCATTTTTCATAAGGTCACAAAAGCTCAGACGGCAAGAAAGCTTCAGAAGAATGGAAAAAAAATGGGCTCATTCAATTCATTTTAGACTCATTTGCAATTCATGTAATTTTGAGTTCATGGACCAGTGAAGAGCCAAGATTAGATTAAATTATAGAGGAGCCTTCTACTTTGTATTTCAGTCCATAGCAGAAGTGATATTTGCAGGAAAAAGAATATGGATGCACTAGTTCCACAAACCTACTCTGGGTTACAAATTCTGATTCAAAGGACTGAACATAGCCAACCGTTGGGGTTTTTTCTTAGCTTGAAAACTCTGGTGACTGATTGCACAATACTCTTGTCTCTAGGTCATTTCTTAAATGCATCCTACCATGATTTCACAAAATCACAGAATTTCAGAGTGGAATGAGATGAAGGGACCCCAAAGATCATGAAAACTGGTCACTATGCATGAATTCTAGTTCCAACATTTTTAATGAGTCCCAATTTAGTCAATGCTTATAAACCTCCGGGAATGGGGTCAGTAATAATAGAGGTAGCCCATTTCACTTTTGGATAGGCCTAATTATTGGGAAGCTTTTATCTATACCAGAAGGTTATTAACCTGGGAAACAGGGATTGGTGGATATATTTCAGGGGATCTGAGAATTTTTAAAAATACATATTTATTTTCTCTAACCTTTGGTTTCCTTTGTCATTTTACATATTTAATTTTATGCTTTTAAAAACATTATTTTGTGTAACTGTCTATAGGCTTCATCAGACTATCATAAGGGTCCACGACACATTAAAACAAAAAAAAAATGGTTAGGAATCCCTGCTCTACCATGAGCTGAAATATGTTGTTTTTCAGTCATTTCAGTCTTTATGACCCCATTTGGGGTTTTCTTGGTAAAGATACTGGAGTGGGTTTGCCATTTTCTTCTCCAATTCATTTTACAGATGAGGAAACTGAGGCAAACAGGGTTAAGTGATTTGCCCAGGGTAATACAGTTACTAAATGTCCGAAGCCAGATTTGAACTCACAAAAATGATTCTCTTTGACTTTAGGTCTGGCTTTCTATCCACTGCACTACCTGGCTGCTACTTTCCAGCAATTTTCACACAAAATGCTAGGCAATACATGTTTAAAACCTCTTCCAGATGACAGCCCTTTAAATACTTGGAGATGACTATCATTTCTCTTTTAAATCTTCTCTCCGGGGTAAACTTTCCAGAACTTTTGGTGCTACATGTGCCACAATAACCTCTTAGGGATGTGATGTGACAATATTACTAGACTTAGCATACATATCAGGGGGATTCTATAGCTTTGGTTCACCTAGATTTTAGGTAAGCATTTGACAAAATTTGTCATGCTATTCCTGTGGAAAAGATAGAGCCATCTGGCCTAGAAGGTGTTATCCAAATGCCCAGGCCTAAAGAATAATTGTTAGTTGTTTAATGCTAACTTGGAAGGAGATTCTCAGTGACATTTCCTAGGAATTTGTGTTTGGCCTTTTGCAATTTACCATTCCATTCAATGACTTAGACAAAAAGCATAGATCATATACTTAGCAAATCTGCAGATGACACAAACATGGGAGGATATTTCATGTCTTGGCTGATAGGTAAGATTCAAAAAGATTAGAATCTTATAAGATAAGAATCTAAGAAGATGAAATTAATAGAGATAAATTTAAAGTCTTAACCTTGGATTTCCCAGTCCTCTTTAATCTTATTGACTTTCCTCTGAGATTTATTCCCCTAAACCTCTATTTAGTTTATTTGTACTTAGATGTTTGCATATACCATTTCCTTGAGGCTAGGGACTATCTTTTGCCTTTTGTATCCTTATTACTTGGTATAGTGACTGGCACATAATTGTTGTTGTTGTTGATGATGATGATATGTTATTGTTGTAGAGGACCATGACATCAGGGAGGTGGTATCATGACTTGCACTGAATTGGATTTGAGTTATGCATTGCTGTGCAAAGTCACCAGCTTCACTCTCTTCTCTGGAGGCGTTTAGGTCCACTGGCAAGATATACAACAGGACAACTGGAGATGGGTCAGGATGAAGTGGGAGACCTAGGCCTTTTAAACTAAGCCTTTCACAGGTCTGTTTGCCTGAGTCAATGCCCATTTAGTGATTAGCTAGGTAAGAAAGAGGGCAAAGAAAGACCATACCTATTTGAAAAAAAAATAGATATGGTGGTGGAGACCATCAGTGGTTCAGGCCAAAAGAGATATGATTGCTATTTAGGCCCACCCTTAGCCAACCAAGAGGTCAAACAATGGCAAAATGAGCCCTGGGATGGGACCTATTATTGACCAATCAATGAGGGCAAGAGTTATTTAGGTTTAAGTAGTTGTTCTTAGAAGACATCTTGCTGGTAAACCCCATGAAATGGGAGATTTCTGGAGACAAATTTGTATTCCTTTGAGCAAAGCACTTGTGGTATGATTTTCTATATGGAAAGAGGAAGGGAAGGGGAAAGAAGGAAAGAAAGGAAGGAAGAAAGGAGGAAGGGAAGGAAGAAAGAAAGAATGAAAGGAAGAAAGAAAGGAGCAAAGAAAGAAAAAGAAAGAAAGAAAGAAAGAAAGAAAGAAAGAAAGAAAGAAAGAAAGAAAGAAAGAAAGAGAAAGGAAGGAAGAAAGAAGCAGCTGTGTTTTCAACTGGAGTAGGCTAGTAGCTGATGCTCACAGAATGTTGGTTGTTGTTTGTCCTTCATTCTCAAAATGAATGAATGAATGAATGTATAAATACATAAATCTAGATGGGGAAGACCCATAGGATTTCTGGCCAAAACAGAAACAATTGCTATTTACCCTCACTCTGAGCCATTAAGAGGCCAAACAATGGTCTAATGAGGCTTGGGCTAGGACTTATTGTTGCCCAGTCTCTGGGAGCCAGAATGATTTGGGGTTAGGCTTGGTCCTTAAACAAATCTAGACCATAAACCCCAAGACATCTTGTGAGGTTTAAACAATTAAAATTTATATTCCTTTGGGCAGAGCACCTACAGGTAAGGGTTTGATTCCCTCTATGGACAGAGGGAGAGGAGGACCAGAGGAAAGGTGAGGAGAAGAGCAGAAGGAGGGGAGGGGAGGAAAAAGGAAGGGGAGGAACTGCTTTGCCCAGTTGGGTCCCCAGTGGGACAGCTCTCAGTCACAGAATGTTGGTTATTTGTCCTTCATTCTGGAAGAGGACCATGACATTGGGAGATGATGTCATGACGTGCAGTGAAATGGATTTAAATGAGGCAGGGCTGCTGGACCATAATAGGCATTTAATAAATGTTGGTTGATTAACCTTCACAAGATGGTGGGAACATGGCTAGATGTCTGTTTCTCTATAAAAGGGGGGTGGGGATGAAGGGTTTTAGTGGATTTCAAGATAATCAGTTAACAGAATGATATGGTCAACAAAAGTGGTGAAATGTTGAAATGACAGAAAAATGTAATTTGAAAGAAATTGATGAATTAAGTAGGCTTAATTATATCTTTGAGAGTTAGAGCCTTAGTACTTGTGTGATCTGGGCAAATAATCTCTTTGAGATAATGGAGTCTCAGGTAATTTATTTATTTATTTATTTATTTATTTTTTTTAGTGAGGCAATTGGGGTTAAGTGACTTGCCCAGGGTCACACAGCTAGTAAGTGTTAAGTGTCTGAGGCCAGATTTGAACTCAGGAACTCCTGACTTCAGGGCCGGTGCTCTATCCACTGTGCCACCTAGCTGCCCTCAGGTAATTTATTAACAAACAAACATCAAACATTTGGATTTGGAAGGAATCTTTGTGATCTATTCCAAATTTTTTATTTTACTTATAAAATAACTGAGCCCACATGGTTGAATAACAGAACTATTATAATGGTGTGTTGTAGCCTACTTGAACCTGCTTAGGAGAGCCTGTTGTTAAATTTTTCAATGTGAGCCATTTTACCTGGGAAATCAGTAAACACAACAAATCAGGACTTGATTTATTGTTTTTTGATTGTCAGGACCAGGGATTAGCAAAACTATGGCTTCTTGGCCAGATCCAGACAACTTGATTTTGTGAGGTCAGTTATCAAAGAACAGTTTTCATGTTTGTAAATAAAGTTATTGTGCATTAAAAATGTAAAAAAATACATTCTTATCTTAATTGATATAAAAATAAGTAGCAGTTGGGATTTGGCTCATGGGTCTAGTTTTCTGAGCCCCGGTTTAGACTTAAGAATATGATGGGGAAAATGTTAATAATTCAGAGTAAACTTCAAAGTATGTCATGTGTGCATTTTTAGGAGAACTAGTTCTTAAACATTTACTAGCATGACCCTGAACTTATATGAGATTCAAAGTCATTTAATTCCAAATCTGGTGATTTTTCTACTACACCACATTTCTACAATTTGTGTTACTTGGATATGTATAACAAAAAAGCGCATTACAAGCTCTCAGAAAAGTTGGACATTATTCAACTGAAAAAAGTCAGCTGTATTCTCATGGTATGGACAATTATAGTTCATTTTTTTATGAAGGGCAATGGAGAGGTGCATGCTGGTCATTGTGGGCTGCCTCATATTGCTAAAGAATAGAGAGGTTATATGATTGAAGAAGGAGATGGGCTGGCAATTTATACAGGGCAGAGAGAAAAGCATTGATAATCAAAGGACTTGTATTAATATTCTGCCCCTGTCTCTTAGTACTTGTATGATCTGGGCAAATAAGAATGTCTTTCTTTGGGTGTCAGTTTACTCATCTACAAAATGAAAAGATTAGACCAGAGAACCTTGCGGGTCTCTTCCAGCTTCAGATCTATGACCCTCTGATCCCATGTAGTTAAAAGTGAAGATGAGGCTGGCTGGTTAAATCATGTCCTTTAGCCAGAGAAAAGGACCCTGGGCAATGTACAGATAGAGGCAGCTAGAGTGAGTGAAGAATGTCTTTCCGTGCAGACCTGGATGCCGAAGGAATTCTACCATCCTTCCTTTTCAGCTTATGTGACCCACATATGACTGGTGTAATTAAAAGACAGCTGGGGCTTCCTCATTTTTAGAGCAGAGTACCCAGCTCTCATGTCTATATCAGTATGAATAACCACAGATCTCTACCATCTGTGGGCCACCTAGAACCAGTCAGTTGCCTGATCCAAGACAGTTACTGAGATGATCTAGTTGTCTGGCACCCATTTAAACACATGGGTGCATTCAATTCCCCCTATCTATTCCAAGTGGGAAGTTATAATGGCAATAAATTAGAAAACTCTCTTGTTCTCATTTACTTCTTAATAATAAAAACAGTAATACATAAAAAATAAGCCCCTTAAAACCCAACCCATCCTTCATGTTGTAAGGTGGTCGGGCTGGGGGACAGTTGCCAAGGAATGGAATACTGGCTATGATGATTTATATAAATGAAATCTGTATGCTCTGCTATAATGGAAATAAGTATGTTAATTTAGGATGAGCAAATCTACTCTGTATTAAGCCTCCATTTTGTGACCAAGTAGTCATTATGTAAATTGTTTTTCTGTAATTAAAGACTTGAGTGACATAATTTGGCAATAAAATGTCTCTAGATTTGGCAAACAATAACTAATGATCTATGTCCCCTAAATTTGGTAAATAACCAGTAATGATGTTTTCTCCATATTTGATAAACAATTACTAATGTCATGGATGTATGCCACCCAAATCTTTTTATGAGCAACGATATGAGATATGGTTACTGGCACCTCTTGGAATGAGGTTAGAGGTTTGTTGCTAGAGGGTTTGTTATTTGTCTTATTGAATAGTCAGTAAGGTTTGATTCCATGTATGGCTTAGTGTTCGTTTTGTTAGTGTACTATCAATCCCAATGAACATACATAAAGGTAAATCAATTTTATGTGTTCCCTATTCCCTATGCAGTACCTGAGAATACTGTGAAGGCACAACACTGACCAACTAGGATGTGCAAATGCCATTGATCAGATTAGTACCCTAGGTGGTATGAGGTAAAAAAAAAAAAAGAAGACAGGGCTGCATGGGATTATAGACTGGCCCTCTTCAGAACAGTCATGATGCTCAGCTTGCTATGGTTATCAGTAGACTGAGGGCTTCCATTGGAAGACAAGATGCACAATCACAAAAATCACAGGATCTGAGAGATGGAAGAGATCATCTAGTAAAACCTATACATGAAGTCATCCCTTGTATGATACACTTGATATATGGTTATCCAGCTTCTTTAGAAGTCATCTTGGATAGAGAAACCCTGGGCCTCTTGAGGGAAACAATTCTACTTTGAGATAGCTCTAGTTTTCAGGAGTTTTTTTCTTATATCAACCTCAAATTTGCCATTTTACAAATCCAACTCACTGTTCCTGGTTCTTTCCCCCAAAGGGAGAGAAAAACAAAAACAAAAAAACAAACAAAAACCCTAACACTTCATTCCCTCTATTTATTAAGGAATCATTCAAATCCTTGAACACCACTCTCATATCTCCTTGAGTTGTCATCTTCTCCTCCTCCTCCTCCTCCTCCTCCTCCTCCTCCTCTTCCTTTTCCTTTTCCTTTTCCATGCCAAACATGCTTATTTTCAAGTTATGGACTCAAGGTCCTTTACCAATTTGATCATCTTCTACTGGACAGCATCCAGCTAATCAATGTCTTTTTTAAACTATGGTGTCCCAAAGTAAGCACAATACTACTTGTGAGGCTTAACAAGGGCAGACTATAATAGGATCATCACTTCCTTCTTCCTGGAAGCTATTATTGCATTAGCTCTTTTTGACTGCCCATCATACTGCTGACATACTGAACTTTTAGTCCACTAAAATCCCTAGGTCCTATTGATAATAACTGCTATGTATTCCTCCCCAGTCTTATATTTTTGGTATTAAGTAAATTTTTGTAACCAAGTGCAAGGTTTTATGTTTATTTCTATTGAATTTCATCCATTCCATTCAGCCCAATCCTTTTAAGCTTGTCAACTTAATTTCAAATCTTAATTCTGTAATCTAGTCTGTTGGATATTTCTCTAGGCTTTGTGTCATCTGCATTACTTTTATCCTAAAAAATCAAAAACAAAAATCAAGAATGCTACCACCTCACTTCCTGGAAATGTTTTGGTGGAGATAGGCTTGATTTCCAAAGCAGTCAATCAGTTAGTCAAAAACATGTATTAATGTGCCAGTCACTCTGCTAAGATCCAGGGATACGAAGAGAGGCAAAAAGATAGTCCCTGCTCTCAAGGATTTCATTTAAATAAAAAGCCAATTATTCAGGAGAAATTTGAGAAAATTAATAGAGGGAAAGTTCTAGAATTAAGGAGAATTGATAAAGACTTCTTGTAGAAGATAGAATTTTAGCTGGGAGTTGAAGGAAGATAGGAGACAGAGATGAGGATGAAGGGTATTCATAGCATAGGGGAAAACCAGTGAAAATGCATTGTCATGAGATGGAGTGTCTTGTTTGAGGAACAAAAAAAGAAGGTCAATGTCACTGGATCTGATTATATAGGAGGGTATAAGGTGTTAGTGGGTAACTATGTGGCACAGAGGATATCGCATTGGGCTGGAGTCAGGAAGACCTAAATTAAAATCCAGTCTCAAACACTTGCTAGGTATGTGACCCTGTGCCAGTCACTTAACCCTGTTTGCTTTACTTTCCTCATCTGTAAAATGAGCTGGAGGAGAAAATGACAAGCCCTTGTAGTATCTTTGCTAAGGAAATCCCAAATGGGGTCACAAAGAGTTAGATAAGATGAAAAATAACCGAACAACTACAATAACATAAGGTGTAACAAGACTAGAAAAGGTGTGTGTGTGTGTGTGTGTGTGTGTGTAGGTGCCAGGGTATGAAGGACTTTGAATACTAGAGGGTATTTAATTTGATCCTGATGGTGATAGAGAGCCACTGGAGTTTATTGGGTAAGGTAGAAGGGTGACATGGTCAGACCTGCACGTTAGAAAGATCACTTTGGCAGCTGAATGGAGGACATACTGGAGTGGGAGAGATGAGGCAGGGAGACCAGACATTTGATACCTAAATCCAAATGGTAGAAATAAGCATGCAATTTGAAGAATTATTTAAATCAGGACAAGGAAAAGCTGAAGAACATAGACATTGAAAATGTGCCAAGAAAAAAAAAACAAGCAAGTGGTGGTAAGAGTTTGTTTATAGAAATAGAGAAGTTTTTATTAGTAATTCATGATTAGGTCATGAAAATATGGTTAAGGAGCCAAGCTATATTGATAGACTCAGCCTGTGCAAGAAAGTTATGGAAAGTATGTAACATATTACAAGTTGCAAATCTATAGCATGTACCAGATACCTAGAAAGACAAAATCAAATGGATAAATTATATATCCTTTATAAACTAACATGTGATGACCCATGTTCTATACATACAAGTCTCAAAATATTCCTGAGAATTTAGCAAACCAACTGTGCTGGAACTAGAGCATCATTACAGGCAGAAATATTGCCTGCAATTGCCTAGCCATAACATTTATGTGTCAAAATATAAGAAAACACAATCATAGTAGTTGTTTCCATAACAAATGCTCATTATTTGCAAAATTAAAAGGCAAGGAAAGTTTTTAAGAAAATAGAAATCTAGTCATTCCCCAATTGATAAATGGTCAAAGGACATGAACAGGCAATTTTCAGATGAAGAAAATAAAGCTATGAAGAAATTAAAGCTAGTCATAGTCATATGAAAAAATGCTCTAAATCACTATTGATTACAGAATTGCAAATCAAAACTCCTCACACCTATCAGATTAGCTAACATGACAGAAAAGGAAAATGATAAATGTTGGAGAAGGTGTGGGGAAATTGGAACAGTAAAGCATTGTTGGTGAAATTGTGAACTGATCCAACCATTCTGGGGAACAATTTGGAACTATACCAAAAGGGCTATGAAACTGTGCATACTGTTTCACTCAGTAATACCACTAATAGGTCTATATCTCAAATAGATCATAAAAAGGGGAAAAGGACCCACACACACAAAAATATGTATAACAGCTCTCTTTGTGGTAGCAAAGAATTGGAAATCGAGGGGATGTCCTTCAATTGGGGAATGGCTGAATAAGTTGTGGGATATGAGTGTGATGGAATACTATTGTGCTTTAAGAAATGATGAGCAAGTGGACTTAAGGAAAAAGTCCAGAAACAATCTAAGAAAAAAAGACTTACATGAACTGGAAATACTTACATGAACTGATGCTGAGTGAAGTGAGCAGAATCAGAATACTATTATTGTACACAATAACAGCACAATGTGCAATGATCACTTATGATGGACTTGGCTCTTCTTAGCAGTGCAATGATACAAGATAATTCCAAAAGATTCATGATAGAAAATGTTCTCCACATCCAGGAAAAGTACTATGTAGTCTGAATGCAGATGGAAGCATACTATTTTTGCTTCTTTGTTGTTTTCTTTCTCGTGGTTTTTCCCTTTTCTTCTGATTCTTCCTTCACAACATGACTAATGTGAAAATATGCTTAACATGATTGTACCAAATCAGATTGCTTGCTGTCTTAGGGAGTAAGGAGGCAAGAGATAGAGAGAGAGAGAGAAAGAGAGAGAGAGAGAGAGAGAGAGAGAGAGAGAGAGAGAGAGAGAGAGAGAGAGAGAATGAATATAATTTGGAAATCAAAATTTTACAGAAATGAATGTTTAAAAGGATATTCACATATAATTGGAAAAAATCAAATACTATTAAGATGGGCAAAATAGAAATTTAGGAGAAGAAATTAAAACCATATAGAAACAGGGTGAGGTCAATCAATCAGCAAGCATTTATTAAGCCCTTGCTGTGTGCTTAACATAAGTCATACCAGTTAGCCTGTCTCCTAATTGAGTTGTCCTGCAGATTTTCTCAGTGAGTCTACTGATAAGCTTATTTCCAATACTCTTTCAATGACAAAAAGTAATTTTATCCACCAGTGCAGTATTCTGCAGGATATTAAATGAAATGGAATAATAACAAGGTGATGTCTTGTCCTTGGACTGTTTCTGTTGGAATCAGATAAAAAGATGAAGTGAGAAAACTGACAGTAATGATGATAATAACTAGCATTTCTCTAGTGTTTAAAGGCATTATTTCATTTGATACTCAGAATTACTCTATGATGTATGTGCTCTTAAATAATGACGATGATGATGTTTGTTGTTGATGATGGTGATGGTGATGATAGCTAACACTTATGGGGCTCTACTATGTGTCAGGCACAGTGCTAAGCACTTTATAACCCTGAGAGTTAGGTGTTATTAGTATCACCATTTTGTACATGAGGAACCTGAGGCCCACAGAAGTTAAATGACTTGCTCAGGGTCACATCCTAGAAAATGTCTGGTCTTATTTGAACCCAGGTTTTCCTGATTCCAGGGCTACTGCTCTACCCATTGCACCACCTAACTCTATCTTATCTCCATTTTACAGGTAAAGAGAGTAAATCATATATAAATCAGATGGCTTGCTCAGGGTCACAAAACCAGTAGATATTTGAGGCAAGATCCATTAAACTGGTTTCTATGATATCAATATATCTTGTAGTTAAACCATGTTAGTACAAATGTTTGTCCATGTTTTCTGAAGTCTTGAACTTGACTGATATACAATGATAGCTGATAGACAGCTCAAGTCCTCTAAGAGTTTCCACGTAATATCAAGATCATGGGGGGGGGATACCCATAAACTTTGGGTGAGTGCCCAGGGATAACTGATGGGAGAAGATGTCCAAGAGTCATGAAGGATGAGAAGGTACTAATGACTTGATATGTAGACCACAGAGAGTACTTACATTGATAAGATTAATCAATTAAAAAGCATTTATTAAGCATTTGCCAAGTGATACCACTATAGGCACTGAGGATAGAGACAAAAATGAAATTGTCTCCACCCACAGGGAGCTTATCTATACAATCTAAATTCACAATAAGTATCATGTCATATGTAGGTTCAGGTGCCAGTACTTGTTGTTTCCAGTAAGGGTCTCATTTAGAAGTGAGTTCTAAGGTGAGCTTTGAAGGAAACCAGAGATTCCAAGAGATGAAGGTGAGGAGGAATGCTTTCCAGGAGTTGGGGCATGGAAATGAAAGATGGAGCATTGTTTGTGAGGAAGATAAAGAGGGCCAGTGTGGTTAGACCTTGGAATGCGGAAAGGCGTGTTGTGTGTAACAAAGCGGCAAGGGAAGATTAGCGCCAGGTTGCAAAAAGCTTGAAGTGCCAAAGAGAGGAGTTTGCATTAGATTCTATCAAAGATGCCCTGAAGTATCAAAATAAGCATGATTATTACTTTAAGTTTTTATGGTGATTTACATTTTTCAAAGCATTCTCATATGCATTAGCTCATTTGACTTTTAGCATCACACATTTTCCACTAGATCATGCAGCTGCATAGAAAATGTAATGGGTTCAGAGGTAATGGTTAAATTGTAGAGGTATAAATTGAAATAACACAAACAAGGATTTCTACTGTCTTTTTAAAAACCTTCTATTAATAAACCAAAGCTAATCTAGTGGTACTTTCCCTACCATCCCTTACTAATACATATGATGAGACCTGGACATAAAAGATAAGGGAGATTGATGGATTTGCTCTTGTGGGTGCTAATGGGCTAAAGGTCTGTTTACCTCCTGAATGATGTGAGGATGTTCCGGGTGCAACTTAGGAGACACATAAAAGACCCCAAATTTCCCCTGGAAGCACATTTAGGAGCTGCTCTCCTCCCCTAGCTAGTGTTCCTCTCCCTGGATACACCTCAGACTGCTGCTATAACTAATCTCTTTACCTCTCAGCTCTAAGGAGAAAGGAAGTCTGAATCTTTCCAATTATTCTCTGCACTACTTTGCATACACATACACACATATATAAATAAAGCAACATTTGGCAATTTAGGATTTGTCAGGATGAAAGACATTTAATAAATTTATCACCACCTAGTTGGTCCAGAGGCAAACACTAATTTTAAGGAGATTAATCTAAGCATTCAAAGAGTGAATTAATGAACCTCTAAATAACTTGCTATGGTCTGCTGCTATCTTCACAATTTTTATATCCTCTGATGTTGCAATATCTTATACCTCCTCACCAATTCTTCTAAATTTGGGGAAGGAAGGGGACAAATAGTTAAGAACAGATGGCAAAATGCAATTTTTACTCTTTAAAATGTGTGTAGTTGGGAAAGAAGGGTAAAAAGGTTTGCAACTTTGGAGATAAAGCATTGCAATATCCCTGCTGACTAGTAAAACAAGACTAAATAATTTTCAATAACCAAGGTTTGTTTGGGTCAAACTTATTTTTCCCCTCAAGCTTCAAACAAGAGATATGGAGAATAGGAAAAGAGATTTAGAAAGAGAAAACCAGTAGCAACTTCTGAAACCATCTGGTCTTGCCCCTTCTTCCTTAGAAATGAACAAACCAACACCTGGAGAGGTTAAGTGACTTGCCTAAGGGAACACACCATTGAAAGTGACAAAGGCAGGATTGGAATCCTGTCTTCTGACATTGAAGTCTTTTTACTGTATCACACTGTGTAGTTAGGTACAAGTTAAAATACTTTTTGTTGTTGCTGTTCTGTTGTTTTCAGTTATTTTGGAGTCTACATTATCCCATTTATGGTTTTCTTCACAAACATACCAGAGTGGTTTGCCATTTTCTTCTCCAGCTCATTTTATAGATGGAAAAAAAAAAACTTAGGCAAACAAGGTTAATTGACTTACCCAGGGTCACCCAGCTAGTAACTGTCTGAGGCCAGATTTGAACTGCACCACCTAGCTGCTCTAAGTACTATATTAAATTAAAAAAATAAACTTAAAATTAAATAAACTCTTTTTCCTTCTGACCACATTAAAGCCTACTTGATTTAATAAACATGTTTTAAATAAAATTTAAAAAATATTTCAAAACAGTTATATATGGCAACTTGAAAGTGAGTTGAGTTTTTGGTACTTGTTACTAAGGTGATTGTACTACATTGGAGGAAGTTACTATTGAGGCCATTTATTTCAACTTCCTCATTTTACAGAGAGAAAAAATGAGGCCTAACCAGTTCAAATAACTTAATTGGGCTCATAATCATTCATACAGAAAGTGATTGAGGTAGTAATTAGACCTAGGATAAGTTTACTCTTCTCTTCTGCCTGTACTATATATTGTTAAGTTCCAGCATTCGGTTAAACTGCTCAATGCTTCCTTTTAACTGATGGTACATTAACAGTGTCTTTGTAAGTGTGTGTGTGTGTGTGTGTGTGTGTGTGTGTGTTTAATCTGACTTTGCTTAGTTTTATCTTCTCCTCTGGTTCCCAAGAGAACCTAGAGTTTAAAATTTACATCCCAGGCATTGCCTGCCCACAGCTTCTGGGTAGTCTTCTGTTTCTTTCTATTCTAGCCTTGCTATAATTTGTGACTTTGGGACTTCAGGGAACTGGGAGGGTATGAAATCTTGCCTTTGGGTGTTCAAAGACTTACTTGATTTATTCCCATTAATTACAACCAAATAGTACTTTATCTGCTTTCTACAAGTCCCAGGGGACTTTGAGTTTTTAGATACCTGCCTTTTGAGGGGATAAAAACCCAAATAAACAAATTCAAATCATTTTTCTCCACTGAGGTCTTTCTCTGCAAACACTTGTGTCCTGACTCTCTTATGTCTCTGGGGAGAAGACCCCTTGCAGACAAAGCATACAATATCCATGCTTTACTTTGCTCTAATTGTTGGTTTTTTTCTTCCCCAACAAGGAAAAAGAGTTTTATTAATGTAAGGAACACTGTGAGTTCCAGGCCTGTCTCTGACACATACTTACTGCATACATTTCTGTGTCCCTGAAGTTTTCAGTGCTTCAGGCAATTCTCTACGATAATTCTTAACCTTTTTAGTACCATGAACCCCTTTGGCAGTCTGGTGAAGCCAATGGACCCACACTCAGAATGTGTATTTTCTGAGTTCATAAATGGAAGAAATGCTAAATATCAGAGATTAGTGAAAGTAGAGATGCATTTTTCCCATCCAAGTTCACAAATCCCTGGAATTTGTTCATGGACTTCCCCATATGTCCTCTGAGGTTAAGACCATAAATGGCAAAAGAATTGCAGATTAATAAGTCAATCAACATGTTTTTAGTGCCTACTATGTGCCAGACACTGTGCTAAGTGCTAGGGATGTAAGAAAGGGCAAAAGACAATCCCTTCCTTCAAGGAGCCTTGGGGGAGAAAATGAGGAGGGCAGAGAATGGGGGAGAAAAAAATGCAAACAAATAGAAACAAAGTGACCAATATACTAATATGTCCTTCAGACATAAAGTGACATTCTACAGTTTGGCTTCCTCACCAAAGAGAAATAACACTTGACTTTCTGTCAAGTCCCATTTTCATTCCAGAAACCCATCTAGAGCCTAGCTTCTTAAACTTCTTAAACCTGTATGGGCTCTCATAACTGAATGTGGTGGTCCTGAAAAATTTGGCAACAGTAAAAGGTTATGTATACCTATTTTATGTACCTATCTACCCTGGGTCGTGTAAAAATTTCTCCAGGTAAAAGAGGTCATGAGTGGAAAAAGCAGTGGAAAAAGCTCTAAGCCAGCCTCATAGCACCTACCTGGAGAGTTGGGCCTTCTGACAAAGGAAAATTAGCTTAACGTTGCTGTTCTTCCAGCTCTAGGGATACCTAAGAGGCCCATACTACTTAGGAACACCCTTTTTTATCTTTCCAGAGTTTGGAACCTCTCAAACTTGGGATTTCTGGAGAGATAACCATCTTGTAACTGGACTTGTACTGTACAGATAATTCATGGCAATGTCGGTGGTGAGAACACAATCACTTTACATTCAGCCTCACAGTCTCTCAGGAATTGAAGTCTTTTAAACAACAGGATCATTAAGATACGGAGACATATAGGAAATGTTCTTTTCTTCCCATCTAGTGCTTCTCTGTTAAAGGAAGAAAGTGACTCACAAATTGTAATGTGTCATATAAATGTGAGTTATTAATCTAAGCATGTAATAGACATGCGGAAGAAGTGGATGTTCATAGACTCATAGATTATTAGCTAGGAAGTATCTCATTGATCATTCAACTTCCTCATTTTGCAGATGAGAAAAAGGAGTTCCAGAGAAGCCATGATTTGCCTGAGTTATCAAATATGATAATTAGTGGCAGTCAGATTAAGTATCTAGGTCTCCTAACTCCTAATGGTACCCATTATGCAGTGGTTTTCATCTTTCTATATGGCTAATATTTGTGTAATGCACGATGACTTCCTTCAAGACTCAACGAAGTACTACCATCTGCATGAAGTCTTTTCTTAGGCCTCTGTAATCCCCAGCAGCTAGGGCCTTCTCGCTAAGATTACCTTGTATTTACTTTGAATTTACATATACATATACACATACACATATACATTGCTGTTGTTATTCAGCCATTTTCAGCTGTGTCCAATTTCATATGACCCCATTTGGATTTTTCTTAGCAAAGATACTGGAGTAGCTTGCCATTTCCTCCTCCAGTTCATTTTACAGATGAGGAAACTGAGGCAAATAAGGTTAAGTGACTTGCCCAGGATCACACAGCTAGTAAGTATCTAAGGATGGATTTGAACTCAGATCTTCCTGACTCTAGGCTGGGCACTCTATCCACTGTGCCACCTAGCTGCCCACATATGCATATATGTATACACATATACACACATACATATACAAACATATATAATACACACATAGAATATATATATGCACATACACATGGATATAAATTTGTGTATATATACATGTATACATTTCACACATATACATATATAAAACATACACACATATATAAAACATACACACATATATAAAACATACACCTCTGTGTCTATCATTTTAATGTATGTTCCTTGAGATCAGGGACTATATAACTTTTGGGTTTATATCCCATTGTCTAGCACAGTTCCTGGTACTTCATTGGTGCTTAATAAATGCTTATTGATTCATTTATGATATACAAAGTACTTTACACATATTATTTCCATTTGCTTATCTATTTTCATTGTATCAATAATTTTATGAATTTTCTCCTGGGGAATTATGCCTATTGTTTGCAGTCTTGAACTATAATCTTCAAAAAAATAGTCTATTCCTCTTCTGGCCATATACTGAAGATAGGTCATTATGAATTATATATCAAATGGTGATGCCTATTACAATTCCTATGAGAACCTCAGAGCACTTCCAGAGATCATCAAATAAATATTTTACTTGGCACAGTGCCCTAAATATAGTAGGTTCTAAGTAGGTATCTGTGGATGATGACAATGATAATAACTGGATAGGTCTTAATAGTATCCCGAGACACCATGTGTTGCAATTACTATCTATCCTGAGATTTATTCCATGTCCTCTAGCTTTTGTTTACCTTATCTTTAGCCTATTACCTTTTGTCTCAGTTAACCAGGCAAAAATCCATTTATTTATTTATTTGGGTGAGCTGGAGAAGCAGCCTGGTATAAGTGGTTAGAGGGCTGGTCTGGGAGTAGAGAAGACCTGGGCTTAAGTCTGACATTTGACATTAGCTGCATTACCACAGGCAAGGAATTCACCTCTTAGTGACTCTAGGAAATTCTCTGAAGATTATAAATTACAGAAGAGCTGCTGAGGTCAACTTATATGGAATTTATACATGGGAAGTTTCCTACAATGATTAAATCAAAGGCACAGTTCCCACCTCCTTCTCCAGCACCTTAAAAATAATGGAAAAGCTTAGAGGCAAAACAATAGTAAAAAATAGCCTGAGAAACTAATCTGCAGAAATGGTTGAAGTATTAAAGTTGATGCTACTTTTAAAAAAAAGTAATAAACATTTTTATCTATAGTTTTGACTTCCAATTTTTATCTCTCCTTCCCTCCCTCCCCTCACCCCTCCCTGAGGTGGTAAGCAATCAGATAAGGGTTATACATGTACAATTATGTAAATCATTACCATATTAGTCATTTTGTACAAGAAAACTTGAATAAAAGAAAAAAATAGAAGAAAGTAAAAAATAGCATGCTTCAGACTGTGTTCCATCAATATCAGTTCTTTCTTTGGAGGTGGATAGTATGTTTCATCATTAATCCTTTGGGATTGTCTTGGATCATTGTATTGTTGAGAATAGTTAAATCATTCACAGTTCTTCATCAAACATTATTGCTGTGTCTGTGCACAAGGTTTTAACAACAAGGACTGCAGACAAGCATTCAGTTGAAAATGTAGGTGATTCAGAGAGGTTGTTTGGAGCAACAAAGTAAATCACTAATGTTATAAACAAACATATTTCCCCTCAAAGGTTTCCACCCCTCCCCTCAAAGGGTTTGTTTTTCTTGGCTAACTATTTTAAATTCCACCATTAATGTTGCTAATTAAGGATTTGCCAGCACTTTCTCTGAGAATTCCTATGGTCTGTCAGATCCATATTTTCTGGATTAGGGTTCCTTAATAATATGCATTTCCTTGATAGACTAGCTACCATTACAGTCTGTCACCGCAGTGATCCATACATTGAAGACTCCCTAAGTACATGTTGACACAATATTGTTCCAGTGATCCATGAACTAAGTACGTCTCAGATCCGCATCATTACAAGTTTAATGGGAGAAATGCACCAATTCCACGGGAAATGCCAGGGATGACTCTGTGATCAATTCTTCCACAAACACATTCCCTGTGCCCTTCTACAATGCAGATCCCTTCTGAACCTTTTCTGAGCCAGCCATTGCTGTGTGACTTCATCAGCTGGCAATGTCCCATTTTATATTGACTGCCTTAAAAGCTCTTTGTCAGTCACATAAAAGATCTATGGAATGAATTGCACAATAGTTACCTGGATATGAATAATGGAAACCACCATTCTGTTCTTTATAAGTGATAGGAATAGTAATTTCCCCATGGACTCAAAATGAAGGAAAATTAAAATTTTATTTGAGTCATTATTCAGTCTATCTTTCATTACAAAAAAGTTCCTCAAGTTATTGTCACAGCAGAGAATGAAAACACACAATTTGACTTTGTGCCTTTGTACTTCAATTTTTCTTTTGATCATAGATTAAGAACTTCAGAGGTCATCAGATCCAAAATTCTGATTTTGCAAATGAGGAAAGTAAGACCCCCAAAGATAAGTGACTTGGCCAAGGTAACACAGGTAGAAAAATAACTGAGTTATTGCTTTTCCTTTTGTTCTTTTCTCTTTAGTTTTTACAGATTTAATCCTATAAAATATATTATATAATTTGAGAACCGTAGCAACCCTGAGAGGGAGGTGCTATTATTATTTCAATTTTGCAAATAAGGAAATTAAGGTTAAGAAAGGGTAAGTGACTTGCCCAGGGTCACACAACTAGTAAGTGTCTGAGGTGAGATTCAAACACAGGTCTTCCTGACTCATATTCTTCCATATGAAAATGCATTCCCTATTTAAATAGATGAATAACATATGATATAGTACTTGGGAATTGTCAACATTTAAAACTCTTCCTATATCATTAGGTTGATTGTACATTATTGCACCTTATGTACTCAGCATGACAAACTGACTTGTTAGACTGTAAGCATCTGAGAACAGAGGCTGTCTTTTACCTTTCTTTGTATCCTTAGTACTTGGCACAGTGCTTGGCACAGAGTAGGAGCTAACGAAATGCTTATTGAGTGCCCGACTCTTTGATGTTTCTGATATAGGACATTCTATCTCCCACTCTATACTTTTGCATTCCCAGGCTTTTGTCCTTTGTCCTATAAAAGACTTTTTATGATTTCCTTCGATGTTAGCACTTTCTTTCCTTTCACTCCCCCAAATTACTTTTTATTTACTTTGCATATATTCTGCATTTACTTAATGTGCAGATGTTATTCCCCCCTCCCACCTCCCTGGTGGGGCTGACCACAAACTCCTGGGAATTTTTTTTTTTAGTATGTGTGTCCTTAATATTTAACATAGTGCTTGGCACATGAACTATTCTTGTTTATTTGAGTATCATAGACCTAATATGGTGCAGTGAATTTGGAGGCACGTTTGGAGGCAGGAATATCCAGATTCAAATCTTTCCTCTGACACTTACATGGACAAGTCATTAGCATCTTTAGGCCTCAGAAGATTTTCTAGGCTTTGGGTCCTAAGTCATATAGGGGTTGGTATCTATACTGGTGGAGACTTTCCATACTGAGAGATATTTGTGGAGGACTTAGCACTGTGCCTGACTTGTAGTATTAGACAACAAATGCTTGTTCTCCTCCCACCCCTGCCTAAGAATTCCCTAAAATGTTGACATCAGATCATTCAAGCAGGTAAATGTATCATTACATTTATTAACTTATGTTATTCTGACAGTCAACTAGCATTTATTAAACCAACTATATACTAGGTATTGTGCTAAACTCTGGTGATACAAAGAAAAGGGGGGGAAAGTCAGAGCATATTATTGCAAATATTCTATTTATTATCCTTCTTTGCTATGACAAACTACCTATTCTTTCTCTTCCCACG
Organism: Dromiciops gliroides; assembly: GCF_019393635.1. Taxonomy (NCBI): domain Eukaryota; kingdom Metazoa; phylum Chordata; class Mammalia; order Microbiotheria; family Microbiotheriidae; genus Dromiciops; species Dromiciops gliroides. The sequence goes on along the minus strand of NC_057863.1, from coordinate 313,989,895 downwards.
CAGTATTTTTCCTCATTTACTTAATCTCTCATTCATTCATCCATTCATCAACCATATTCTGAAGCCCTACTATGTACAAGGTGGTATGGAGACTAATATCCAGTGTGCAGACCCAATATTGTATGTTTTAGATTTTGAAGAAGGTGCTTTAATCATAAACCTGTAATGTCACACCATGAAAAGAAGACATAGATGCTGCTCCAAAGGAATTTACCATCTAATAAAAAAAATAGACATAAAAACCAAAGCAGCTAAATTACCGCAAAACCTTACAGAAGGCCATATTAGCTATGCATAATTATATTTTTATCTATTTTGTTATATCTTTTCCAATTACACTTTAATTTGTCTCCTGTATACTCACATCACAATGTGGCCAATGAGCCAACATGTTTGACATAGTGAGCTTGTAGAGTGACTGATATTTATATAGCGTTTAGAGTTTTGAACTCAATGTCAGTAATAACTTTCCAATGCCTCGTTGGAAGAAGGGAATGAAGAGCAGGTGTATTATTGTTCATTTCGAGATTCAGGGGGAAAAACACTGGTGATAATGAGAAATTGGCCATTGGATTACAACCAACATATTATTGAGTAATGTCTGGATATCCCATGGAGTATCTGAAGAGAAGAAGCAGTACAGGTCAACTTCATTGGAAATGGCTGTAAAGTATGGTAGCTCAGATAAACATTTTCCCTTTTTTTGGACTATTCATTCACTTAAAGTCAGATCTTCACAATTCCTCCATTCTTTGGCTCCAGACCTAGCAAATTTGGTCAGTTTGGTGAGAAGACATAAACCTTTGCTTGCATGAGTCCTATTTAGGATAATATGTCCCTTCACTCAGAATAAATGGCTCCAAGACATAGAACTTGATGGATTTGGTCTCCTTACTGCCAGTCAAGTAAGGTATTCCCTAGATTATATAGAATTACTTTATTACTTTAATTTCTGCCTTATACCAAATCATTGAATCATCTCAAGGCAAAGGTCCCATGGACTGTCAGTTCAAGACTATTTAAAATCTACTGGTGCTATCAAGCCAGCTGAGTACTATAGTTCTGTATCTTGTGCCTATGGAGAACGTAACATGGATCTTAGGGTCTCCTATGCAGTAAATGTAGTTACTGGCTCTGAGAAGATGGGCAGGGATATTGGCTGACTCATTTTTTTTCTGTCTGCTTTGCTTCTTCATTCATCTGCTTATCCTGCCTCTCACCATGTTCTTGGTTACTACAGCTAATGCCAGTAGAGAGATTGATTGGCCAATCTTATTAATATGGATCTTATTAATATGGATTCCCCAACCCATAAAAAAATATAGTCAAGCATAGCTGCTACTCTGATAGCTTTAATCTACTTTCTATGAAGTCTGTCACTCATGAATGGTAGGGATTTGACTAATATCCAGTGTGCAGACCCAATATTGTATGTTTTGGATTTTGAAGAAGGTGCTTTAATCATAAACCTGTAATGTCACACCATGAAAAGAAGTAAGTTACTGTTCAAGGACATCTATGGCAAAGGATTGTCAAGACAAAGCCATAATGGGAAGAAGATGTACTATGAAGATGTACTTCCAGCCCCAAATAGTAAGATGAGGCTTATGCAGTCAATTTGCTTTGCAGTATAAAGGATTATGCCCACAGAGATGACTCCCAAATGGGATTTTTGAGTGGGCTGATGTGCTGCCTGATACAATGGGCACTGGGCAACTGTAGTCAGAATTTTAGCCTTGGTTACTGGCATTCTTGGTCATTGGGATCTTTGCCACATAAAAATTGGGGCTCCTAGATACATGTTCCAAATCAGCTGGAAATTTCCCTTGATTTAAGAAACAAAATTCTAATACAACAAAAAATTTAGAAACAGCTTTCCAAGGAACAAAGAGAAGTGTAAATATAACTACAATAATGCAATGGCTTTAGGAGATAAACTCTCCTAAAATGACTTTGAGAAGTTTTCTTTGCAGATACAAATGCAATCTCCATCATAATTTCACAACACATTTAACTAAAGACTTTTCCCAGAAAGCCTTTTATTGTTCTACCGACTAATATCAATAGGAGTATCCAGAGAAATTATATTATTAAAAGCAACAAATAAGAATGACTATTCTTAACTTACATGGCAAATAAGCTATTTATAAATCATCTAGCTCTATTCTTCCCCTTTGAAAGCACAAGTGCCCTACATACAAGTCCTTCTGATCACTAAGTGAAGAGAAGACTTCTTTAAATCCAATCTTCCCCTACTTCAGGCCTCCCAATGCTGGGGCCTTCCTTATGAAATTACCTCCAAGTTACCTAGTATATTTTTTACTTGTTCATAGCTGTTTTCATGTTGTCTCCCCACCTTAGACTGTGAAATCCTTGAGTGCAGGGGCTGTCTTTAGTTTATTTCTTTTCTTTACTTTCTTTACCATTTGCCACCATAGGTATAATTGCTTTTCCCTGCTTCAGTATTTGCTTTGCCGCTTTTTTTCCATTCATGTATACCCCATTTCAATACATGCTATATTGTATCTTTATCCTACTTGTACTTATTTTAAAAGGAAATAGGGGACATTCAAGGAAGAATAGCATCTTTGGTGTGAGGACTTGCTAAGCCCTTATCAGGGCTGCTCATGTATTTTGGTGTCCACCTTTCACCCAACTCTCACCTGAGGCTCCAAGAAGCTGCAGCATGGGCAGCAGTCATACCTCTGTAACAGCATCTGGGCAGATAGGATAAGCCACTGTGCTTTCAGCAAGCACCCACCCCAGCATCACAGATCTCTCCTTCTGACCTCTTAGATTGTTCTGGGCTGGAAAAATGTCTCACCTCGACCTTTTGCTGACTATAAAGTTTTAGAATTCAATTTGAAGCATTATTTTAAAGTTGTTTGCAGGAGAATTTTGGGAAAGTTCTGCCTGAATGCTCCCTTTGCCATCTTGGTTTCATCTCTTACTTGTTGACTAAGAAAGCAATAAACCCATACATTAAAATTTAGTGGATGGTTATACAATTAAACAACTGTCCTTTTATAATATATTTTTTAAATTGCTGAACAACAGTTTGGTTTTTGTAAACTAAATTGGCCTCTCCCCAGGAGGGATATACCGAATAAAATAACTGCTGTCAAGCAGCACTTTCTTCTCCTTGATTGGCATAAATTGCTGCTCACCCAGGGCGAGGGACAATTTGTAAGGATGAGTGTGTATCATGTTTCATCCTTCAAATATCCATGTATAGTGATAGAATTGATGGCCATCTGCTTCTTCCAGTCTTCCCTGGAGAAAAATGTATGGACTAAATAACCTTTGGTCTCACTTTGAGCCCTGTGAGTTTATGAAATTTATCTATATATGTGTTGAAAGTGAAGAGCTATTGAATAGTACATAAAAGCCCTTTGTGATAGTATTCAATAAAATAAGGAAAGTGTTCCAGGAAAAAAAAAATTAAGAATGAAAGCACTTCATTAGTGAGATTGATAGATGATAAATCAATTGATTGATTAATATGTAGATAGATTGATAGATGGATAAGTAGGCAGATAGGTAGGTTGATAGATAAAACTTTTCCTAAGCAATTTCTATGTTCCAAGCACTACCCTAAGTGCTGGCGTATAAAGAAAAGCAAAAAATAAAGTACCTCGTCTCAAGGAGCTTGTATTATAAATAGGGAAGACAACAGAGGCCAGGGAGTAAGGAAGGATATCCTTACAAGGACAAGGGGGCTAGTGAGAAGGAGGAAAAGAAGATTGGAGAAAATACATCATGTTTTCTATGGTGGCCCACATGACTTGATGTCAACTTAGAGGAAAGGAGAGAGAGAGGAAAGAAGGAAGAAACACCTAATATGTGCCTGGCATGGTGCTAAGCACTTAGAAATATTATCTCATATTACCTTCACAATAACCCTGTGAAGTATGTCCTATTATTATTCTCATTTTACAGAAGAGGAAACTGAGATTTCCCCAAGTGACTTTACTGGGGTCATACAATTAATCTGGAGTCAGTTTTGAACTCATCTTCCTGACTCTAGTTTGAGCACTCTATCTTCTGCTCCACCTATCTGTCCCAAGTAATGTCCATTGTAGTGCCCCTAAAATAGGCCTTTGGCCCTGGGCTGATGAACATTTTTATTTCTAATCTAGATGAAGGCATAAATGGAATATGTAGCTAATCTGCAGGTGACAATGTTAGAATAGTTAACAAACCTTATGTATGTGTAAAGATGTTGTCAGGCGATAATGATAAACTTAATGGAATTTAATGGGGATAAATGTAAAACCCCATATTTGACTGCTAAAAAATTATTTCATAAATGCAAGATGGAAGATATGTTGTAATTTACCAGAAGAAAACAAACAAACACATTATTGTCTTTTAGATTTCAAATTCAAGGAGTCAACAGTGTAACATGGAAGACAAAAAGCTAATGGAAATTTAGTTCACATTAATAGACAGATGGTGTCCAGAATATACAAGGTGATAATTCTGCTATACTCTGCCTTGGTTGGACTACATTTGGATATTGTGTTCTGATTTGGGGCCACAGATTAGGAATAACATTAAGAAGCAGCAGAATGTTCAGAGAAGGTAAAGGATGATGGTGGGCCTTGAGGCCATGATACTTAAAGGTTGACTGAAGGAACTAGGGTTATTCAGCCTGTTGAAGGGGAAACTTGAGGAAGATATGATAGCTATATCTAAGAAAATGAAAGACTTTTATGTAGCAGGAGAATTTTGTTTGTTGTTGTTCAGTTGTTTGTAGTCATGTCATACTCCTTGTGACCTCTTTTGGGGTTTTCTTGGCAAAGATACTGAAGTGGTTTGTCATTTTCTTCTCCAGCTCATTTTACAGATGAAGAAAATGAGGCAAGCAGGGTTAAGTGACTTGCTCAGGATCACACAGTTAATAATTGTCTGAGGCCAGATTTGTACTTAGGAAAATGAGTTTTCCTGAATCCATGCCAGGCACTCTATCCACCGTGCCACCTAGCTGTCCCAGTGTGAGATTAGACTTGGTCTTTTTGGTCCCAGAGGATATAAAGGGAAAAAAAAACAGGCTTTGGAGTTAGAAGACCTAGGTTGAAATCCTTCTGCTGTCATATACCTCTTTGATCTTGGGAATGCCATATGAATAATTCTCTAACTCACTAGTGGTAAGAGAAATGCAAATTAAGATAACTCTGAGGTTTCACCTCACTGCTAACAAATTTACAAAGGTGATAATAATGGGAATAGTCAAAGTTGGAAAAGTAATGGGAAACAGACAAATTAATAATACCCTGTTGGCAGAATCATGAATTAGCCTAAGCCTTCCAGAAAACAATTTGAAATTACAGGAGTCACTTACCTTCTCATGGTCCTAGCTTCATAAGCTGTAAAATGAAGAGTTTAGACTCAAAAGCTTCATAGTTTGTTCCATATCTAAATTCAAGATATTATGAACTGGAATTAGTGAGATGAAGTTTCAGAGAAGTAAATTAAAGCTCAATGTAAGAATAAGCTTCCTAATAGAGCTGTATAAAAGTGGATCAGGCTGTCATAGGGGGTTGTGGGTTCTTTTTTTCTCTGGAATACTTAAAATAATATTTGTATGACCACGTGATAATTATATAGGGGGAGATTCTTGGTCAGGCATAGGCAGGACTAAGTGCCTTCTAATCTTCCTTCCAATTCTCTGATTCTGTGGCTATTTAGTTTTATATCATGGAATGTGTGTGATTATTGTGCAGGAAAATAGCAAATCTTCAAGCACTTAACTATAGTTTACATTTGTTGTGCTACATTTGTATATATATTGTTTTTTTATTAAATTGCACTGGGTGTGGCTTGTGATACTTATCTAAGGTAGAAAAATTCCTAGTTTTGGCTCTGAGAAGCATGAATGCTCTGAGAACACTTCATCAGGTCATTGTGTCTCTTATGGGATGTTATAGTCACAATATGAACACTAGTAAAAATACTTCTTTCATTGACAGAACAGGGGACCTTCCAAGAAATTAACAATCTCACAGTGTGACTTTGAGATCAATCACAGCTTAGATCATGTCACTCACTATATATTAGAAGGAAGCAACAGTATAAAGTACAATCAATCAATTGAAAATAATCTACAAATTTAAGGATCATTATGTGTTACTAAATTGTAAAGACAGAAAAATGTCCTAATGAGGAAGATAATGTATGGTGTCTAGAAAGTTAGAGAATTGGTGCATCAAGCAGCATGTTTTCAGTACTGTCCAAGCTTTGGAGAGAGAAACTAGACAAATATTCCATTCAGATAGAGGAATGGTTCATTAGGTTCTATTCTAGCCTAGATAAAATAGGCAATTTTCTACTTTCTGTTCTGTTCTGTTCACCAAGTAACCACCTGGTTACTGATTCAGTGCTTTAGGTACCTGAACACAAGAAGGCCTGTGGTGCTCTGGCTAGTGGAACTGAGTATTTGAGTGTTAGAAAAATCATTACTCTTCATTTTAAGTTAATAAATTTGTTTCAGATTACAAAACATTTTTTTTTGGTGAGGCAATTGGAGTTAAGTAACTTGCCCAGGGTCACACAGCTAGTAAATGTCAAGCGTCTGAGGTGGGATTTGAACTCAGGTCCTCCTGACTCCAGGGCTGGTGCACTATCCACTGTGCCACCTAGCTGTCCCACAAAACATTTTTTGTGAAAAATTTTCACCAAGCATACTTGAAAAAGTCTTACGTTCAAAATATAAAAGGAATTGACACAGATATTAGACAAAAAGAATGATTTGCCTATAGATAAGTGAATGGACAAAAGGTTTGAACTTTACCAAAAAGCCAAATGATCAGAAGCCATATGAACAATTCTCCAAATCACTAGGAGAAATGCAAATTAAGATAACTGAGGTTTGGAAGGAAATGCAGTGAGCTCTCAAACTCACTATATGATCGCTCCAAAAAACATCCAAATAATGCCTTAGGACAATTCCTGGAGAAGTAAAGTCCATAGAAGAATGTGCTGAGATTATTTTCCAAATAAGGATGGCTTGGAAGGTCTGAAGGAGGGAGCTGCTGTGCTAAGACAGGAGTGGAACCCAACCCCACAGTCACCCTGATACACATCCAGTCCCAGGAAGGCCTTGCCAGAGAAAGAGACCCACAGAACCTCTCAATCAGCTGCAGCGTCAGTGTCATCTGGAACTAAGCTCATGGTGAGAGGTGAGAGGGCTGAGCCCTTGGCAGGGGAGAGATTACAGGGGTCTATGTGTGTGCTGAGGCAGAACTTGGATATTTCACCCCTGCTGGGAACCAGGAGGCAGGCCTGAGTAGCAGTGGCCCAGGTGGGAGAAGGGCACAGGCTTGTCAGAGCTAACAACCAAAACACACAAAGTTTTGCTGTCTAGTTGATTAGCAAGTTGATCAGGATTATCTATGGACCAGGGAATAGGCCAGGCAAGTGAAGAACCTTCATTTCTTTAAATCATACAACCTGGGACCTTCTGAAGCTTGGGATAGTGCCGCCTGGAAACTGGGCCCCACTTTGAGGAGCTAAATGTCAAGTAAAAAAAAAAAGGCAAGACGAGCAGGCAGAGTATGGTAACGACCTTAGAAAGTTTCTTTAGTGACAAGGAAAATCAAGGTGCACTCTTAGAGGAAGACGTCAATATCAGGTTGCCTATATCCAAAGCTTCCAAGAAAAATACAAATTGGTCTCAGGCAATAGAGGTTCTCAAAAAGGACTTTGAAGATAAAGTTAGAGAGGTAGAGGAAAAATGGAAAGAGAAATGAGGGTGATAGCAGACTTACGGGGCAGAGCCAAGATGGCAGAGAAAAGTCAGTGAGCTCTCGAACTCATGATACGATCACTCCAAAAAACATGGAAATAATGACATAGGACAATTCCTGGAGCAGCAAAACCTACAGAAGAATGTGATGAAATTATCTTCTAAACAAGGAGCACTTGGAAGGTTGGAAGGAGGGAGCTGCTGTGCTGAGACAGGAGTGGAGCCCAACCCCATAGTCACCCTGATACATATCCAGTCCCAGGAAGGCCTCACCAGAGAAGGAGACCCCCAGAGCCTCTGAATCAGCTGAAGCACCAGTGTCACCTGGACCTAAACTTACAGTTTGATGAGAGGGCTGAGCCCTTGGCAGGGGGGAGACTACAGGGGTCTATTTAACCCCTGCTGGGAATCAGGAGGTAGGCTTGAGTCGCAGTGGCCCAGGTGGGGGAGGGGCACAGGCTCATCAAGCTGACAACCACAATGTACAAAGCTGGTTGATTAGCAAGTTGGTCTGGGGTCATCTACAGACCAGGGAACAGGCCAGGTGAGTGAAGAACCTGATCCTCCTTAAATCATACCACCTGGGACTTCTGAAGCTTGAGATACTGCAGCCTGGAAACAGTGCACCACTTTATGGAGCTAAAAGTCAAGTAAAAGAAAGACAAGATCAGCAGATGGAGAAAGGTGAGGACCATAGAAAGTTTCTTCAGTGACAAGGAAGACTGAGGTACGTACACCCTCAGAGGAAGATGTCAATGTCAGGGCCCCTATATCTAAAGCTTCCCAGAAAAATATTAATTGGTCTCAGGCCATAGAGGCTCTCAAAAAGGACTTTGAAGATAAAGTTAGAGAGGTAGAGGAAAACATGGAAAGAGAAATGAGGGTGATACAGGAAAGACAGAAGAAAAAAGTCAACAGCTTGAAAAGTCAAATTGGCCAAATGGAAAAGGAGGTAAAAAGCTCTCTGGCAAAAATAATTGCTGAAGAAATAGGATGAAACAAATGGAAGCTAGTGACTTTATGAGAAACTGAGACACAATAAACCAAATCCAAATCAAGAAAAAAATAGAGGGCAATGTGAAATGTCTCCTTGGAAAAAACTGCTGATTTGGAAGATAGGTCCAGGAGAGATAATTTGAAAATTATTGGTCTTCCTGAAAACCATGATCAAGGAAAGAGCTTAGACATCATCTTCCAAGAAATTGTCAGGGAAAATTGCCCAGATATTCTAGAAGCAGAAGGTAAAATAGAAATTGAAAGTTTCCACCAATCACCTCCAGAAAGAGAAACCAAAAGGAAAACTCCTAGGAATATTATAGCCAAATTCCAGGGCTCTCAGGTCAAGGAGAAAATATTGCAAGCTGCCAAAAAGAAAGAATTCAAGTACTGTGGAGCCCCAGTCAGGATAGCACAAGATCTAGCAGCTTCTACATTTAAAGGATTGGAGGGCATGCAATATGATATTCCAGAGGGTAAAGGGATTGGGATTACAACCAAGAATCACCTACCCAACAAAACTGATCATAATCTTTCAGAGGAAAAAATGGGACTTTAATGAAAACGAGGACGTTCAGGTATTCATGATGAAAAGACCTGAACTGAATGGAAAATTTGACTTTCAAATACAAGACCCTAGAGAACCATAAAAATATTTGAGTTGGGGGACATACCTGGGGTCAAGCAGTGGGTGAGCTTCTTGTGTCTGAGGCCAGGTTTTAGCTGGGATCCTCCTGGGTCCAGGGTGGATACTTTGTCTACTGTGTCACCTAGCTGCCCCATGATGACATCTTTAGGGTAAAATTGAGGGGGAGGAGGATTGCATTGGGCGAAGGGGAAGGGGAGAGGCACAATGGGGTGAAATCTCCCATGAAAGAAGCAGGAAAGGGCTTATGGAGTGGGGGAGAGATGGGGGAGGAGTGGGGCATTGAATGAGCCTTATACTCATCAGAATTAGGTCAAAGACCTTAATCTCATCAGAGTTGGCTCAAGGAGTGAATAATATATACACTCAATTGGGTGGAGCAGTATATCTAACCCTGCAGGAAAATAGGAGGGGATGGGGATAAAGAGGGAGGGGCAAAAGAAGGGATAGCAGATTGGGAGAGGGGACAGACAGAAGCAAATCCCTTTTGAAGAGAGATAGGGTGAAAGAAGATAGATAATAGAGTAAATATCATGGGGAAGAGAATAGGATGGAGAGAAACAGTTAACAATAGCAATCGTGAAAAAGAGAAAAGGGGGAACAGTGTACAAAAAATATTTATAGCAACCCTTTGTGGTGGCTATGATTTGGAAATCAAGGGAATGTCCATCAATTGAGGAATGAGTGAAAAAGCTGTGGTATATGTTTGTAGTGGAATGTATTGTGCTATAGGAAATGACAAGCAGGATGATCCCAGAAAAACCTGGAAAGACTCATATGAACTGATGTATAGTAAAGTGAGCAGAACTGGGAGGACTTTGTGCATAGTGACAGCAGTATTGTTCTGTGAGCAATTGTGAATGACTTAACTACTTTCAGCAATAAGATGATCCAAGACAATCCCAAGGGACTAATGAAGCAAACTATCCACTCCCTTAGAAAGAACTGATAAAAAGAGCACTTGTGGATTGTACATATATAACCTATATCAGACTGGTTTCTGTCTTGTGGAGGGGGGAGGAAAGGGAGGGAGGGAGAAAAATTTGGAACTCTAAATCTTATGAAAATGAATGTTGAAAACTACCCTTACATGTAACTGGAAAAAAAAATAAATTTTTGTTGCATTGAAAAAAAAAGATAACTGAGGTTTTACCTCAGTGCTAGCAAATTTACAAAGTTGAAAATAATGGGAATAGTGAAAGTTGGAAAGGTAATAAGGAAACAGACAAATGAATATAATACACTATTGGTAGAGCTATGAATTAATCTAACCTTACTAGGGAAGAAAAAATTGAAATTATGGGAGCAAAGTTACTAAACTCTTCATACCTTTTGACGTAGCCATCCTACTACTTGGCAAAAACTCCAAAGTGGCCAGATAGAAAGGTCCCATATGTAAAAAAAAAACCAAAACATAGTTAATTTTGCTTTTGTTTCTAGGTTTGTTTTTGGTTCTAGGAAAAAAACTGGCAATAAATAACTTCCCATTGACTGGGGAGTTACTGAAAAATTTGTGATTTATGAAATCAAAGGAAAAATTTTATACCATAAGAAATGTTCAGTATGAGGAATTCAAAGAAACATTGGGATTGCATGAACTGATTAAAAAAATAAAATCAGAACTAGGAGAACATATGGGTAGCTAGGTGACTCAAATGTATAGAGCACTGGGTCTGGTATCAGGAAGACATGAGTTAAAATCCAGCCTCAGACACTTACCTGGATGTGACCCTGGGCAAGTCACTTAACCCTGTTTGCCTCAGTTTCCTCATGTGTAAAATGAGCTGGAGAAGGAAATGACAAACCCCTCCAGTATCTCAGCCAAGAAAACCCCAAAGGGGATCACAAAGAGTCAGACATGACTGAAAATGACTAAATAATAAAAAAGACAACATTGAAAATGACTGTAATATTATAAATGAAAACAATATTAAATGAAAGAATTCAATAATTAACTTTGGTTCCTGATGACAGATCATAGTTATAGATTTAGATCTTGAAGGGAATTTTGACATCTTCTAGTCTAAGCCTCTTGTTTCACAGTTAAGGGAATTTCCACAATAAAAATCTAAGACATCATTTGAAACCTGATCTTTCTCATTCCAAGTCTGGAATGATAAAACATCATTGATGATATGACATCACAGCATGTAGGGATTGTTTCATTCTTCATACCTTTATCCTCAGGGTTTTACACACTGCCTGGTATATAGCAGGCACCCAATAAGTACTTTATTGGATGATAAAAAGAAAATAGACTGAGAGTAAAGAATATTAAGTAAACCATTAGCCTTCAAATGTTCATCAGATGATAGATTGAGAACTAGAAAGTACCTCAGAAGATTGCCCAAGATCACACATGTAGTAAGTGGCAGAGATGGGATTTGAACCCTGGCTTCTCTGACCAGATCCATTGTTCTTTTCTCTGTACATTGTTGATTCTTGATTGTACTGGTGGTGGTAGTAATGCAAAAACAGTTGTAGTGGTGCATTCATGGAATTGATTCATTTGCCTTCATATCTCATTTCTCTTATGAATAAATTCTATTTCTGTTTGACCAAAGAGGTAACCTAAATATGAACTCAGATGATAGAAAAGTGAGATTATGATGATGATTTTACTAAATTTTTGTTGTTATTAATGTAAGGGAGTATACTTTGGGGGAGGAAGTATTTGTAGAGAAAACCCAAAGTACATCAATAAAATATTTTTAAAAATCAATTCTGCTTGCTTAGATAGTCTGGACCAATGATCACAAAGCAAGATCACCCTGAGTCAAAGGAATATTGTGATTCTGAACCTGCAGATTGTTGTAAGCTGTGAGTCCCATGAGGCAGACACAACATGCATCAATGACAACCTTTGAACAAGGCTCTATTATTTGTGCATTTATTTCTCTGGACTCTGTCAGTCTGGTGTCTCTTTTGCTTCTCAGGCTTTCATATTATATACAACAATTCCTTTTTCTGTGCTATGAATTTGTCTTTGTATGCAGCCCATACAATTCTCTTACCTTTAACACAGGCCCATATCCATTCCACCGTACTTACCTCATTAGTCAAACAAACTGCTCTCAGTGGCTTTTAACCGTTCTCTGCTAGAGTCATGTGAATTTTCTTGGCTACTAAACAATTTCATCAGTCTATCAGCATTAAGAAACTTCCAAATCTTTAATCAGATTTTATATTACTTTGCTTCATTTGTCCTTCCCTTTATGGATTTTGTCCTGAAAGTCTCTTTCTGGTGCCTTAACTTCAGGGCATGTGTTATTGTATGGCCTGGCATCTCCAGCCCACTACATTAGGTGGGACAGCCTAGAAATAATCTGGAAACACTGAGGAATGCATAACAATTTCCTATCCAACAGGAAGCCGAGAGGCCAAACCCCTAGCCAGTTCCATCCTGAAGTAATCTCTCAATCTTATCCATCTACAGACTATGATTCCTACTTTTTGTAGCTCCAGTTTTTTATCATCTGAGTTTTGATTTATGTCATCTTTTTTTTGTAAAACTGAAGGGGAATTTAATTACTCATAAAAAAAAATGATATATAAAGATAAATGAATCAGTTGTATGAACAGAACGTGACTCCTGCTACTTCAATGACTACTATGACCACCATGACAACTATTCAATTTAATTCCAAATACAAAGCATATGAATTGATTATGTGACAGACAGTATCCCAAGTATTGAGACCACAAAGACAAAAATGAAGAGTTCTCGACTTTGAAGAGCTTACATTCCAATGAAGGGAGGGGGAACAATATTGTATGAAGATAAATAAATAGCACACACACATACGTGCATACACACAGTAAATATGATGGTTTCTCCCCCCCCCCACCCCTGCCGAGAGGTAGGAAAGAGATTTACAGTGACATCAAGAAAAACATTTTATATGAGGTGGCAGATGAGCTGAAATTTGATGAGATATAAAGATTCTAATATGTGACAATTAAAAGAAAGAACTTTCCAGACATGGAAGACAACATGTACAATGAACTGAAAATGGGATGTTACATATCAAGAGTAGTTAGCCTAAACTGGGGGCTGCTAGGTGGCGCAGTGGATAGAGTGCTGGGCCTGGAGTCAGGAAGACCTGACTCTAGCCTCAGACACATACTAATTGTTTGCCTCTGAGTAAATCACTTAACCCTATTTGCCTCATTTTCCTCATCTGATGAAGAAAATGATCTGGAGAAGGAAATAGCAAACCATTCCATTATTTTTGCCAAGAAAACCCCCTAAGGGGTTATGAAGTATCCCCAAATGGGGACATTACTGAAAAATGACCAAACAACAACAGTTAGCCTCATGCAGTGGAATGCATGAGAAGGAGTAATATTAAATCAGTCTGGAAAATAAGGTTTGATTCAGAAATTCTGAAGAAAGGCATCTGTATTTTACTCTAGAGACCATAGAGATCTCTTGAAGTTTCTTGAGCAGATACATGGCATAATCTAGAGACCTTTGCTTTGGTTTTATTAATATGGCCACTGTTTGATGACTTGGAGAGATGAGAGATTTGAACCCTGGCAAACAATTAGGAAACTATTCTAGAAAACTGTCTAGTTTAGGGCCTGAAGTCAAGTGGTGACCAAGTGAATGGAGAGAAAGCTGATAGAGGGAAAAGATGTTATGTATGTAAAGTCGATGACATTTAGCAACCAGTTGGATAAATGTGAGGGTGGTGGATGGGAGATAGCTACAAAGTAACAAACCTGAGTAATTAGAAGGGTGGTAGCACTATGGAAAGATGTTGAGGAGTTAGGAAGAGGAATGAGGTTTATAAGGTGGGTTTATGAAAGAAGACTTTGAGCATTGTTTTTGACATGTTGAGTTTGAGATTCCTGTAGGAAATATCCAGCAGATGTTTGGCTTTTTGGAATTGGAGCTTAAAAGAGGCCTGAGGGTTGGATATAAAGATTTGAATGTCACTTGCTTAGAGATGATCTTTGAATTGAAGGAAGCTGATGAGATCACTAAGAGGAAGAGGGTAGAGAGAGAGGAATAGAGGACCCAGGAGAGAGCTGTGATCAGAGCCACATGTTAAAGGTTGGTGGGGAGACATAGATGGTTATACAGAAAAGGAGGAGAGAGAGCAAATGATCCAATACATTTTCATATAATGATTTGAGTTTTTAAAAGCACTTTAAATACATTACCTTATTTGATACTCACAACAATCTTGTGGTATAGGTACTGTAGACATTATTGTCATCATTATAAGTAACATAAAGAGAGGGGAGGAGAAACTAAGTAGTAGAGTGGCTAAAGTGCTAGACCTGGAGTCAGAAGACCTGTGTTCAAATCTGACCTCAAAGAGCAGCTAGGTGGTGCAGTGGATAGAGCACTGGCCCTGGAGTCAGGAGTACCTGAGTTCAAATCTGGCCTCAGACACATAACACTTACTACCTTGTGACCCTGGGCAAGTCACTTAACCCCAATTACCTCACTAAAAAAACAAAAAGCAAACAAACAAACAAAACAAAACAAAAATCTGACCTCAGATACTTACTAGGGATATAACCCAAGGCAGGTAACGTAACCTCTGGTTGCCTCAGTTTCCTTATTCATAAAATGTGGATAGCAATTGTGCACAGGGTTGTTGTATGGATAAGATGAAATACTATGTTGAAAAATATTTCACAAACTTTAAAGCACTATGTAAATACTAGTTATGATGATGACGATGATGACAAAGACACTTTTCCCTATGACATGGTGCCCACAAATGTCTTAGTGTATTTAAAGCCCTGTGATGAGTAATTTATAATAGGTATCTATTTACCATAACCTTTTCCTGGAGGTAAACTGAGAATAATTTCAGTCTCTCCCAAATCCTTTGAATATACAGCATGGTTTACCTCCACAAATATCCGTACTCTATCTTTCTTTTCTTAAGGATGTGTAAAGACAACCAGCAATGAGCTAAAATATGAAGATAGTGAAAATGAAGCCAATTCGCTTCTGTACTCTTATTCTACCCTCCCCCTACTTTGGGTTTGTCTCCTTCATTCCTTGAATTCCCAAGAAACTTTTTGGTTTTTCCTCCAGTGCAATTTACCAAACCTTCTTTAAGAGGCCTTATTCACATGAAAAGGTAAATAACTGACCCAAAGTCTTACTCTCCATATGTTTCCACACCAGTTTTTATATTTAAAAAGCACCAAGTCAATATAAAAGAGTCGAAACTCTGAAGGTGAAATTAATTGTTGTTATAGCTCTCTGCCGGGGCGGGGGGTGGGGGGGTGAGGTGTGAGTGAGGATGGTCAAATTATACAACGTAAATTTCAGGAGGGGAAATATTTTATATTTATTTGACAATGGACATTAAATATAAAACCATTCTGGCTACTCATATAAGGGAAGCTTTTGTTTGGAAAAACAAAAATTAAGCAAGTCGACACTGTGGAGTGATCTTTATGTGAAGTCTTATCACCAAAACATTTAAAGTCAGTGATACAGTGGAAAAGAACCCTGGGCTTTGAGCCAGTGCCCCTGGCTTTGTGATCTGATTCTGACACTTCCTCCCTGTATGACAAGTCATTTAACTCCTCTAGCCTCAGCTTCCTCATATACAAGGTAAGGAGGGGGGCAGTGGACTGGATGACTACTGAGTTACTTCCAGTTCTAAGTCTATAAACTATGACTTAATAAAACTGCCTCCTGTAGATTCTTTAGTTTTAAACAGGAGAATTTTTATAAGCTGTTTTTGATCTCCAAAGGAAGGCTAGATTTGTTTTCTTTTTTATTCTTTTTCTTAATGGTGGAATGAATGCCTGGAATCCTATTTCTAATGGATTTAAGGCTATCTCTATTCAAAGCTTCTGGAACATTTTCATTGATTTCTTAACACTAGTCTCTATCCACAATGTAACCTTTAATAATAAATGGAAGATGCCCGTTGTTTGAATTCCTTGTTAAACTAAACTCCACAAAGTCTATTCCTTTTTTTGTACATCCTTATCTTCAGAAAACAGCTTTTCTGAAAGAGAATCATTACCTTTTTGTGACCTACAGACTTTGTGGAGATATAATTCTTTCATCAAATATTCGAAGACTCCATTGGGAAGAAGGAGATTCAAGGAATGAAAGTAACTGGGAGGTCAATTTGGAATCAGTATAGGAAGTATTTTCAAACAATTTGGGCCCTCCAAAAATGAAATGGGATGCTTGTTGTGAGGTAGAGAGCTCCCTGTAACTCGAAGTATTCAGAGTTTGGAGAATTACATTTCAATGGTTCTGAAGAAGGTTGGGTTGTGGTTTGGACAAGATAATTTCTAACATCTTTTCTAAAATACTAATAATCTATGATTCTGAGTTACTTTATTTCCAAGTCTCATTGTTCATCTGTTAAATGAGATGGAGATATAAAATAATGAGACTTTTTTTTTTACAATAACCTGTGAAAATCTCTTTTATTGCTTTACAGTCACACTTTGTAAATGAAGCCATTTTAATCAGCAGTGCATCTTGTTTTATACCAAAATCTGAAAATTTGTTTTTTGAAAGGAAAATTTATTTTTTTAACTACAAGCATTCCTACATTTTCCCCTAATGGTTTCTTGTAGTTCCAGAGAACAATGTCTTTTAAATTTCCACATTTTCAGTTAATATTACACTTCTATACTCCGATGGATTCATGAACTCATCAATGCAGGTACCCCTCCAATGGTGCAGATCATAGTCTATTCATGCCTTCTTATCAAGCACAATTCTTGCCCATAACATAAGCCCTTCATAGAAAAATCTAAGCAATGAATTAGAGGTCGTCCTCTGTATCTTTTAATATTTCATGGTTACCAGTACAAAACTCAGGCTTTCAATCTTTCATCACTCATTTTTGCTACATGTCTCACTCTTTCCCAGTAATACATTTCTAATCATGCATTTTATGCCACTGGCAATAAGCTACTTACACCCACCATGCATCTTTCCATTGCCCTTTGGGTCACCTAGAATTTTGATTTTTTGGATGTCGTGGTTTTTCCTAATTTGCAAGCATAAAGCATCACTGGGAGAAGGATGTTAAAAAGATGAGTTTTGACAGTATGAAACAGCTTGGAATCATTGAAAACACTGCACAATTTCAGAAATGGCATTCGGGTCACTGTCTTCTTCCTTCCAGTCAATTCTTGACCCCAGTTCATTCTATCTATAGTGACTAACCAAGGTATTCATGCTAAGTCCATACGCTACCCATCCAACTGCATGTCATAATCTGGGTAATATGAATTCTTCAGAGATGCCGCACCTATATATTTTCTTCAATAAGTAAGCCAAAAGGTGCTGGAAAAAATCACAATAAATAAAATGTCCTAAAACTTGACAGACAGGAAGTAACTGGTTACCAATTCAAGAAGCATTTCAGAATCAGCTCTCTGTATGCGTACAGATAGATTATCATTTGGTTGGTTAAGGTAAAAGTGAATACTAAATAAAAAGAAAGGATGAAGACAAGACAAAACTATGTTCAGTTCTAACGGCTCCAACCTATTAAATAAGCTGGTGGAAAAACAAGACTTGCATAAAGGTAAAAATGAAGCCTCTACTCAGGAGTTACACTGACAAAAAACAATCCTGCACCAATCAATAACCCTGCATACTCCATTTACTTTAGTTTCTATAACATTGGCCTCTCCTAATTCTTAGTCTGCTTGTATGGCCTCCATTTCCTTTGCCAGATCAACATATCCTATCTTTTAGAGTAGTTACCACAAAGCTTGGTCCTTCTCTTTTTTCTCTTATCTTTCCTCTTCTGTGCTTCCATATACTTCTCATATCTATTTAGAAGCATTAGAATTCTATATAACTATCCCTGAACTTCATGCCCTTGTCACCAAAAGCACTGGAATTGTTCATCTGGATATCCTTTAAGTACCTTAAACTCAATATGAGCAAGCCAGAAATTGATATCTCTCTCACCTTACCTGGGAACCGTCACTCTTCCAAACTTCTTTATTTCCATGAAGGTTATTATCACCTTCCAAGGCATCCTGGTTTAGGAACTCAGAACTAGGTAGAGGATTATATATGGGAGGTAAAGGAGAGAAAAGAGTAAAGGATGACTCGATTCTATTATTATTCATTTTATCTTCAAGCACCTCTTCTGTCCATCTCTTTTACACACATATAGACACCATCATAGTTCAGATTCTCATCACCATTTCCTAGACAACTACAATAGTACCCTAATTTGTCTTTCTACTACTAGTCTCTAACCTCCCCAAACCATCTTTCACATGTTTACCAGAATAATCACCCTAAGTCTAAAATGCTTCAGAATATTCAGTGACTCTTCCCTTGATATATATACTATATGCTAAATAAATTCTGTGGCATAGCATTTCGAGCAATCCACAGTCTAACTCCTAACTGCTTTTTCAAGGTTCTTGCATATTTTCCCCCCTCAAAACCTCTATGTTCTAGCCAAAGTGAATAACTAGCCACAACATTCTACATTTGATACACTTCTTGAAGAAAAATTCTAGATGTAGCACCTCTGAGTAATCTGCAAGTATTTCACCTTTTTCATTTCTTAAGCCTGAATCATATTTTCCATTACTCTCTACCCCCCTTCCCTTTTGCTCCCTTCTCCTCTATCGATTTTTACATTTAATCACTTATTGTCAAGGTTTATGCTGAATCGTTTGGGAAGATCTTGAGAAGCACTTCAGAGAATTCCTCTTTTTCATTCATTGCAAAAGATATTGGTACCTAAAGTGCCTGCCTCTACTTGTCATGAGCTTGGCATAATGACCAAGTGTTCCCTAAAAAAAAAAGATGCTACTTATTGCTATTTGGTGCACAATGAAGTCAACCTCAGTGACACCGTTATCTACCACTTTGGGGAGAACTTGTAAGTTATCATCCTAGCTGCAGTTTCTTTATATCTTGGGGTATCATTCATAGGAATAATGTCAATATGAATATGATCGTAATTCTCCATTCATGTATCAACTCATTGGATAAAGAGTTTTAAGTCAGCTTAAAACTATATTTCTTAGCATCCTCTATTCCCTTCTTCATCATTGAACTACCACTGCTATAGAAATAGAGGGACATCACTCAAGTCTGAGAAAAATTTTGTGTTTTTATCTGTTTATTGGGTCACACAAAAGATTTCATCCTCTAGTGTCCTACTTTCTCTTGATAAGCCTCTCTTAGCTAGGCTGATCCTTGGTTAATAGATAAAATGTTTTGCTACAATGATATTTTATGATTTGGCAGAACTGGTCAGAGCTTATCCTGGCCTTTAATAATCCAGGGTGACCTTCACTTCACAATAAGAAGTGCATTTTTGTAGAGGTTCCCTTAACATTATCAAATCAAATAACCTATCCAGATAAGTCTGAGTTTGAAAAGTTTGGTCAAGCCTCAGTCTTTTCTTTTCTTTCTTTGACCTTCCTTTCAACTTTCATAAAATAGAAAAAAGCAACAGATCCTGAACCCTGTTTTTCTAATAATATTTTCATAGCAATTATGTTTTTAATTTTTACCATCTCTTTGAACCACAACACCAACTGGAGAAACATATTACTTTTTTCTTCTTCGTGGAAGGTGATATAGGTTGGAGATACGTATTTCTTTCCATATGTCTAAATTCCAATCATGAGTTGGGGGCCAGAGTTAAGTGGGTTTTTATTTTTAGATCCTTCCCTGATCTATAACATGTCTGTTAGTTAAGAGCCAATAATTAAGGCAATTCAGCCTGTATTACTTCAGGAAATAGGTTTACCACTCCATAAATCTTGTGTTATACCTTATTTACATCATTCTCAAGCATGACCTTTATTCTACTCATCCACTCTGAGTCTAATTTAATTTACTATAGTGTGTGTACTTCTTATACAACCTTAGCAGGGGTTTGATTCACTCTAACTATCACAAGCTAATTACACTTTGTTGGACCTGAAACTGGAAATGATGTACAGTGACAGTTTTAACAAAGTTTCGATTAGCACATTCAATTACTTTGGGAGCATCTCACTTATCAATGTGCCAAACAGGTAATTCATTTACGACTTTGACAAAGAGTATGGGATTGGCTAATTCATTAGGTAGACTTTGGGTAGAGGTCTGACACTCTAGTACTTATCAAGCAACTCCCCTTTGGAAGCATTTGTAGCTTAATTTCAGGAGAGCATTTTTCAATAAATTGGTAAAACAGCATTGCCTTATTCACCAAATGTTCCTATCTGCAAATGGTTTATACAGTGCACTGAAATTTGCATAAACCTATGGCTCAGCAAATTAATCCCCATGCTTCATGGATTCAGAAATATGGAAGGCAGTTATTTTCCACTTTGGGAGAGAAAGTAGGAAGCCAACACTAATTTTATAATTAACTGTCATGTAATTCTAAGTTTATCACTTCTAGCATATTAATAAAAATAATTTTATAAACAATTAATTGAGCAGCACATTCTTCCTAAGGTATTTTGGTAATTCTTCACTTCATAGATGGGGAAAACCAAGGCTTAGAGAAATTGACTGGCTTAAAGTCATCCTTTGAGTCAATAGAAGACAAAGTAATTTGTGTAAAAAAAAGTTACTAGAAGGTGTTTCCTTGTTAGAGTACAAGGAATATTGCTCAAAGAGTAATGTTATAATGGGGGAAAAGCACCTAGTTGTTTGGTACATCCCTTAGAAATGGAATTATATCTTCAGTGGTTATACATGTTCTATCTATTGACAACTAAGGTTTCCTTTATTAAGTATTTGTGGTAAAAAGAAAAAAAAACAGCTAATGGTAAATATATACAAATCCTAAATTATCACCCCAAATCTTTTAATTATTTTTAACATTTATTCATCTGTAAATTTCTCATCAAATTGTATCATCATTACCATTAAGTACCACTTTCTCCTACATCTTCACTTATTTGTATGCATGTTGTATCTCCCCAGTAATGTGTAAGATTCTTACAAGCAAGCATTGTTTTGTTTTTGTCTTTGGATTCCTACAGCCCACCCTAATGCCTGGTACTTAGCGAATTTATAATAATTGATCTTTGCACTGAATTGAATTAACTATGTAACCTTGGCTAAGGTAATGGGGGAACTATGAACATTTTGTTGATTCAAAAATTTTCTATTATTTCTCACTGTTGTGCTTTACCAAATCCTATTTCTCTGTGTATGCATGTATGTATACGTATGTATGCATGTATAGTAAAATGGTGGCCCTTATCAATGACCAATTTATACAGGCTATTTGTGAGAGCATAATATACACAATGGCTAAAAAGTGCATCAAATACCTTTTGTTGTTGTTGTTGTTGTTGTTGTTGTTGTTGTTGTTTGTGAGGCAATTGGGGTTAAGTGACTTGCCCAGGGTTACATAGCTAGTAAGTGTTAAATGTCTGAGGTCGGATTTGAACTCGGGTACACCTGAATCCAGGGCTGGTACTCTATCCACTGTGACATCTAGCTGCCCCCCAAATACCTTTTAAATCAGGTTTGCGTAGTAGAAAAAGAACTGAAATGGCTCAAAAAATTTGGTCTCTAGCCCAAGCTCTCTTGCCAACCAAAGGAGGTATTTATGTTAAGGTAGTTGTTTTACTTCTTCAGACCTCATTTACAATGACTTTCTTCATTGAGCCAGACATTCTTTGCTATCCTTTCTAGCTTTAATAATTTGATATTTTCCATCAAAATACCCAGAATTACAACCTAATGTTGTCATTGACATTTTGGAGATGACTGGATAAACCATTTTGCGTAAAAGCAACAAAGATCTTTGGTGTTGTGATCACTGATATGATACAAATTTATTGTGAAGATAATCTAACTTTCTAACCCAAGGTTTAACATAAAATTATGTAACGACTAGAATGACATAAAGTTAAGTCGGGTAATATATTTAAAGTTAGAAGTAATCAATCCATCCTCCTGATTTTGGATTGAGGTCTTAA
Organism: Dromiciops gliroides; assembly: GCF_019393635.1. Classification (NCBI taxonomy): domain Eukaryota; kingdom Metazoa; phylum Chordata; class Mammalia; order Microbiotheria; family Microbiotheriidae; genus Dromiciops; species Dromiciops gliroides. The sequence goes on along the minus strand of NC_057863.1, from coordinate 313,967,582 downwards.
GAGGTTGAGTGACTTAGCTAATGTCACTTAGCCCATAAGTGATAGAGCCAGAATTCAAACCTAAGTCTTCTGGCTCTACATCCATGGCCTTTTCATTGCTTAGACTTTGATTCATGAATGTTATAAATATTTTATGAAATTTGTGAATATTTCATTTTATTCACAAGATCCTTTCAGTGGAATCTTTTAAGAAAAAAAATTATGCTTTGTCTTCAGCATAGAGCTTTGTATATACTAGGACTTGATAATTGGTTGAATGTAAGACTAAATGAGCAAATGTGCCAATGTGTCCATCAGAAGCAATAACTTCTAAAAATTGCTTCCTCATTACTTTGTTCTAGCTTTGGGGAGAGCAAATGCCTCAGCAGATACTCATTAGCTATGTGGTAACCAGTCACTGATGGTGCCTACCACATTATCACACTTCTCTCAATTCAGAATTCACTCCTGAAAGTCTTAGAGACAAGATGGGTAGGAGATACACCGATATTCCCCCTTTCCCATGACAAAGACTAACTTTGTCACATGTGATTCAAATTCCAAAGAACTCAAGAAGCAATAATGAAACAAGGCCCTAATATCATGGTGGGCTGCAATTAAAATCCTCAATTCTTGATCAGTAGTTATTCCTAAATTGTATATCACTGCTGCTCCTTTTCATTCTGTCTCAATAGCATCAGGTATATGCTCTAATAACAATTACAAGTATAATTTATTTATTCATTTGATAAGCATTTATCATTCATTTATTATGAGCATAGTAGCAGCTAGATGGTACAGAGGATACAATGCCTGCCCTGAAGTAAAAAAGACTCATCTTCCTCGGTTCAAATCTGGCCTCAGACACTTATTGGTTGTGTGACCCTGAGCAAGTCACTTAACCGTGTTTGCCTCAATTTCCTCATCTTCAAAATGAGCTGGAGAAGGAAAGGTCAAACCACTCCAGTATCTTTGCCAAGAAAACCCCAAGTGGGGTCATGAAGAGATGGACAAGACTGAAACAATTAATGAACAACAACAAAAACAACAGAGCAATTACAATGTGGTAGGTCTGGATATACAAAGACCAAGTTGAAAAAGTCACTCACTTTAAGGAGTTTATATTCTATTGATCTTACATTTTATAGCACATAAAAAAGATAAATCAAAATCAAATGTTTACAAATTAAATACTAAATATTTTCAGGCTAGGAGAGGACACCAGCAACTTGGGGATCCAGGAAAGGCCTTATGTAGGAGGTGAACCGTGAAGGAAGATAAATGTCTTTATGAGGAGAAGATGAGGAAGGAATAGCAACAAAGTATGGGCATCAGCCTGTGCAAAGACACAGAGGTTGGAGATGGGACTGAATAATTCTTTCTCTTATAATACATAGTCAAAATCATTGTTCTGAAGAGGCAATTAAAGTCACCTGATTCCAGGCTGCTGTTCAGTAATTCCCTCCTTTGAAGCCTTAGAGAGGATGGCTCTCCCTTTGTTGTGACTAGCTTAGCCTAGAGATTGCCCTATATATCACCATTCCTGATACGTTCCTATGTCTGTGTGAGGTGATTTTGTACATTATTATTACAGTTATTATTACATATTTTGCTATTCTTAATACTACTGAATTGTTGGCTGCATAAGCTTGTCTTGAATGAAGAGCTAAGATGACTGATGGAATTTGCAGTGAAAAAAAGAATATTGATGTCCAAAATGCAAAATCGCTTTTTAAATAATGCCAAAGTTAATTGAAATAGTTTTCTCCAATGGTCTCTCTGGTATGTTTTAAAATGTGCCAGTTCTCTTGAATTTTCATTCCTTTTATTGAAACATGCTATAAAATGATGCTGTTGTTTTTTTTTAATTCTAATGACCACCTGTTCCAAAATGTCATCTTTCCCTAGTCTTTGCTATGTGATAAACCCACCAGGATAACCAGACTCTGAAAACCAATTTTTAGATGAATTGTGAAAGAAAAGAAAGGCATGTAAATAATAGGATTTCACCAATGGTAGTGCTAAGTACTTTGGCTTATTCCCTTTAAAAAGAAGTTATTTAATTGCTTATTTTACCTGGAAGTAGAACAATCTATTTCCATCTATCACATTGTAATGGGAAGTCATTATCTTGAACTCTTCTTTAATTAACATCAATCCTGATTAGTCAGAATAAATTAGATTCTTTGTCTGTTCCCATAGTAGTAGACCCTGTAGTCAGGGAGGCATTCGATTACACTTTATCAGATACACGTGGTGTCAGTGTAATTATTTTACTGTAGTTCATATGTTTACAGCATTTTTGAATGTTAAAATGAAAGGTTTGGGGTTTCTGCCTTTCTCAAGATAAAGAAGAGAATACAAGCTGGTGTGCTTTAAAACAACAACATTGAAAGAGTTCTCCCCACCCCCATGTTGATAAAACAGAAATTAACATCCAATTCAGGTTACTTTACATAGCTCAGGAGTTCCAGCAACTGGCAGGACATCTGTGCCTTAATAGAAAGAATGTGCAAATCAACACATACACATTTGGGAAGTTAGATGCCCTAAATAGCATTTAAGATGAATTTCTCCTCATTAAATTGAACTCTGAGCATTTAAGTGTTGACGTGAGAAATCCTGGAAATAGTAAAGGTTTCAAGAGCCATGGCTTGGGACTTTTAACAATAAAGTCTCTCAATATGAAAATATTTAGCTCAATTTCAGATAAAGTTCCATCCAACAACTGCAAAGCCAAAAGGCAAGATTAAATATGTGATTAAGCCATGCCTACACTAAGAAATAAATTGTTCCTAATATTGTAATTGCAATGTATAATTAGCAAAATGTAGTGATAAAGGTTTTATATCTAAGGTGCATAGATGATTGTGATAAATAATAGACTTTTAGAGTAGGGAGAGACTTCTCAGACCATGCTGTACCCTGCCCATGTCAGCCCATGTATAGAGTATTTATACTCAATTCAGGATAAAACATTAATTTGTTGGCGAATGTCTGAGGGATAGCAATCAGAATGGGGAGTTGTGAGCTCATAATATTTGAAGATCACTTGAAAGAACTGAGGGTGTTTATCTCTGAGAAGAGAGAACTCAGGGAGATATAAAAGTTACTTTCAAATATATGAGGGGGCAGCTAGGTGGTGCAGTGGATAAAGCACTGGCCTTGGATTCAGAAGGACCTGAGTTCAAATCCAGTCTCAGACACTTGACACTTAACTAGCTGTGTGACCCTGGGCAAGTCACTTAACCCTCACTGCCCTGCAGACAAAACAAAACAAAACAAAACTTTCAAATATATGAAGGGCTGTCATGTAGCAGAGCAATTAGGGTTATTCTGGTTTGCCCTAGAGGAGCAGAAGTAAAGGCCATGGTGAGAAATTTCAGAGAGACACATTTCAGTTTGATGTAGAAAAAAAAATACTTAATGTTTAGTGTCAACCAAGGTAGAATGGATTGGCCCAGTAGGAAGGATTCCCTTCATTTGGAGTCTTCAAGTAAAGCTGGATGACCCTTAGTCAGGCATGCTGTAGAGGTAAGTCTTGTTCATTCATGGCCACTGAGATCTTTTCCAATTCTGAAATCTGTGAGGTCATCTTATCCAACCCAAAGTATTAATGATCAGCAACAAGAGATCATCCACAACCATTTTCAATTTCTTCAGGGATGGGAAGTTCAATATCCCCAAGGAAATCCATTCTATTTTGGGACAGCTTTAATTATTAAAATGTTTCATTATGTTCAGCTACAATTTCTCTAGAGCTACTATCCAGTGGTTCTAGTTCTGTCTCTGGAACAGGTGATGTATCTGATTATATGGTAATAAAAATGTACTCAATTTAAAAAACTGAATTGTCCTTAGGACCCATTTTTATTGTTGTGAATGTCACTTGGTACTCTGTACTGGTGCAAATTATTCTCCCTGAAGGGCTAGAATATATACCTAGCTTCCAGAAATTTTTTATTTCTTTCTTTGTATCTTAATATGCAAAATTAAGGATTAGGATAGATGGCTATAAAACATCCCTTTCAGTATTAAGAATCTATGACTGTAGCATAATTTCCTAGGAATGGTAGAAAGAAGTATTATATTCCATTTTAAATAGTGTTTAGTCAGAAAAAAATATTCTGTACCCATAAATGGATGGTTTTTAATGAGGGTGGCTATCTTTCTCTTATTTTCTATTTTGGGGGGGAGACGGGAAAGTGTCATATATATATATCCATGTTTGTGTGTGTGTATGTGTAGCTAGCTAGCTATCTGCTTGTTTGCTGATAGCTTCAAGTGAATGATTCCTAACTGTTGTTGTGATGACTGAAAAACATGTGAAATAGGAACTATTTGTCTTATTCTGAAGATACATGAGGGGTTAGTTCCCCTACTGCCCCCCCTTTAAATCCATGTTCTATTCCTTTTGTATTTATCTATAGTTGTAATAATAGAATGTAAAGTCTAAGAGGGCAAGGACTCTTGTCCTCCCTGGACAGCTAGGATCCACACATGATGTCAATATCCTTTTCTCCATACCCCTTATGATATTTTTTGCAGGATCAAGAATGAACCAAGTTGATGCTGTTTGAAGCAACTTTGTACTGTGCTTGTCCCTTCTTTGAAGCGAAAACCTTATTCCCAAGTCATATTTTTGTTAAACTTTCAAGATCAAAACACCCACTGAAGGAGAAATTTCCAGAGCTAGGAGGAGTTGCAGAACATGAAAGATGGTAGGAAGGGAGCGAAGGTTTATTTAGTCCCTTGGATGCCTCATCATGGCTGTAGAATTTTGTCTCTGTGTTGTCTCTGCTTGCTCATACCAATCGGTTCAGCACCTCCACTTTAAAAAAGAAATGGGGGGAAAAACAAAGTTGATGTACCTAACTTGACATGAAATAGTTTTCCTCTCTTATTTTGAAGTTATATTTGTCTTAGTGTAACATTTGTTCAGACTTTTTAAGATTAATCAGTTATGACTGAAATTGAAATGCAAATAACAAGGGAATCATCTCCATCTTGCTTGATCTATCAACATTAAAGATCCTGGAATGGGAAGTATATCTTGCCAAGAATAAACCCTGAACTTGATTTCAAACTAAAAAGACTTTTAATTGAGTTGGTCTTTCTAATTCTATTACTTGCCATGGGCATCTGACTGAAAACTCATCATTTGAGTAGCGTCAGCAATATTGAAGATGAAAGCAATATAGAACCTCATTTCCATTTCGTTCTGGTTTAATAGAGACGATCTAGAAATCAAGGTGGGGGTAACAGGAGGGCTTAGCTAACAACATTGAGGAATACAGATTTAGTAATAGAAATGAATATAGAAGAGAAAGATCAACCTTACTGATAGAAGATGACAGGTCAGTAAAGAGGTCAACACAGGTAGATAATTACATCTTATTATTCATTGTACAGAGAGGCAGCATCATGTGGTAGATAGATGGCCAGTCTTGGACTGGGAAGATCAGAGTTCAAACTCTGTCTATCATTGTTATCTAGTTATTTGACAGTGAGCAAGTAATTTAAGCTCTCAGTTTCTCAAGCAATTTTCTAAGATTATATATATAGGTTAGGTCCTCATCAGTTATCAGTTCTCACCATGTTGAAAGCCATTCCTCATATAGCTGACAAAGTGTTTTTTATTTTGTTTTATGTTTTTTTTTAGTGAGGCAATTGGGGTTAAGTGACTTGCCCAGGGTCACACAGCTAGTAAGTGTTAAGTGTCTGAGGCCGGATTTGAACTCAGGTACTCCTGACTCCAGGGCCAGTGTTCTATCCACTGCGCCATCTAGCTGCCCCCAAAGTGTTTTTTATTAAGAGCAAGTCTGAAAAAAAGAGCAGTTCTGACCATATCACTACCTAGCAAATAAATGGCAGTGGCCCCCTATTGCTTCTAGGATCAAATACAAATCACTGCCTTTGGGATTTAAAGTTTTTTACAGCCTGGTTCCACTATGTCTTTCCAGTTTTATTAATGATACTCCCATGAACATGCTTTATAATCAAGCCAATCTAGTCTTCTTATCGCTCCTCATATGTAGAACTCAGTTTCCAATCTCTGCATCTTTTCATTGGCTATCTTGAAACACTTCTACCTCTTAGAATCCCTAGTTTCCTTTAAGACAGCTCAAGCATTACCTTGACAGGAAATTTTTCCAGGCTTCTTTAGTTTCTAGTGCTGCTTCCCATCACTTCATATCTATTTTGTTTATATCTGGGACAGCTAGGTGGCACAGTGGATAAAGCACTGGCCCTGGATTCAGGAGCTTCTGAGTTCAAATTTGGCCTCAGACACTTGACACGTACTAGCTATGTGACCCTGGGCAAGTCACTTAATCTTCATTGCCCTGCCCAAAAAACAAACAACAACAACAACAACAATATTTTGTGTATATCTATAGATGTACATGCTAACCTGAGAGAGAAGTGTCTGGTTCATTTTTGTCTTTGAATTTCTGGTGACTAGCACAATGTTTGTTATGTAGTAGGTGCTTAGTAAATGTCTGTTGATTGATGGATTAGTGGAATCAGTTGCTGATTGTATCATTGGAGTGAGTTTTACCACTAGGAATTGCTCAGACAAATTAAATAAAAATTCCATATCCACCTCCCATAAAAATGCACTGTCTAACAAAATGTTTATTTTCCTTTTGTAAGCAATATAACATAACGAACCAATGGTATTTGGAAACCAAACAGTATATATGAGAAAAGAGTAACATATGGTACCAATATGTCAAGGTTTGAGTAGAGAGTCAAAAAGAGTTTTGAACTTGGATTCGGGAAACTCTGCCTCTTACTCACTGCTCTAGGAAGAGTGTTCCCCAGATGCCTTCAAATACACAAAATAGAATAGGTCATATGAAGATAAAAACAGTGGTTGGTAGAATTCCTTTGGTGTCAGGGGCTATAATTATAAATTTACCAATCATTGTAGCTCTTTCTATCTGTATGTATCCCCTCCTACCTGTGAATAAAGGGACCTAGTCTATTGAGGTCATATCAGGTAAGGAAGGGCATGGCATGGTCCACATGTAATTTATAAATTAAAATTACATATGTATACCTCTACATGTAAACATGTATATATAGAATTATATATGTACATGCATGTGCACATATACACATAAAACACTCGTTCAGTTGTTCATTCATGTCCAACTCTTCAAGACTCCATGTACTTATAGCATGCCCAGCTCTTCTGTCCTCCATTATCTCCTAAAGTCTGTCCAAGTTCATGTTCATTGCTTCCATGATACTATCTATCCATCTCATCCTCTGCCATTCCCTTTTCCTTTTGCCTTCCATCTTTCCCAACATTAGGGTCTTTGCCAATGAGTCCCATCTTCTCATAATGTTCCCAAAGCATTTAAACCTTCCAGTGAGTAGCCTGAATGAATTTCTTTAAGTATTGACTGATTTGATCTCCATGCTGTTCAGGGACTTCTCAAAAGTCTTCTCTAGCACCACAATTCAAAAGTGTTGATTCTGTGGCATTCAGCTTTCTTTATATTTCAATTCTCATAGCCACACAACCATATGGAAAAGCTAAAGCTTTGACTATATGGAACCTTGTTGGCAAGGCAATGTCTCTGTTTAGGATGTTGTCCAGATTTGCCATACCTTTCCTGCTAAGGAACAAACATCTTTTTACATATATGGCTGCAGTAGCCATTTGAAATGATCTTTGAGTCTAAGAATAAAAAAATCTGACACTGTTTCTATTTCTTTTCCTCTATTTGTCAGGAAGTGATGGGGCCAGTTTCCATGATCTTAGGTTGCTTTTATTTTATTTTTTTATTTTATTATTATTATTTTTTTACATTAAGCTTCAAGGTTTTTTTACACTCCCCTCTATTACCCTTATCAAGAGGTTTCACTTTCTGCCAGGAGAGTCATGCTGTCTGCATAGCTGAGATTGTTGACATTTCTCCTGGAAACCTTAATTCTATATTTTGAATAATCCAACCTGGAATTTCACATGAAGTACTCTGCATATAAGTTAAATAAGGTGACAATATACAGTCTTACCATATTCCTTTCCCAATCTTAAACCAATCAATTGCCCCATGTTCAGTTCTAATTGTCCATTGAATTTTCTTGGGAAATACTGGAAGGGTTCCTACTTCCTTCTCCAGTGGATTAAGGCAAACAGAAGTTAAGTTACTTGGTCTGTGTCACATAGCTAGTAAGTATCTGACTCCAGACCCAGTCCTCTATATACTGAGCCATCTAGCTGCATGTATGCATGTGTACACACACACACACACACACACACACACACACACACACACACACACACTATGCTTTCTAGGGGTAAAAAAAGAACAAGAAGAGGGGGCGGCTAGATAGCACAGTGGATAAAGCACCGGCCCTGGATTCAAGAGGACCTGAGTTCAAATCCAGCCTCAGACACTTGACACTTACTAGTTGTGTGACCCTGGGCAAGTCACTTAATCCCCATTGCCCCACCAAAAAAAAAAAGAACAAGAAGAAAATGAACTTTTGTGTAGTTTGTAAATCATTTTCTTCTAATTCTTTAACCCTCTAGAACCATGATTTCATATATACATAGGTATACATATATATATGCATTCATATTCATCTTCACAATTTCACAAATTTGCTTTGAAGTAACAAGATATCAGATTATATATTGATTTCCTTTGTAAAGGTTTTTTTTTTAGAATTTCTCAACTATTTAATACTTAGCAACTGAAATTAGCATGTAAGTTATAGTTATTTTCATTGTGGTCTCTTTACAAACATTTCTGATCAATCAGTACTGCAATATAAAATAAGCAGATATCTATGCAATCTCTCATTTCTTTAGAACATGAGAAAATTCAATGCTATTCAATGCTATCCCTTTTTGCCTTTCCAAGGAACACTTTTGAGTTCTTCTTCATGTAACTTCAACTTCCTTCCTTTTTTTTTCTGGTTTCCTTTATAAGCAAGGAATATCTAGATTTCTATGATTTAGCTCCACTAGCAGTACAATGTCTACTTATTGATCTTTGGATAAAGACCTTACATTTCCACCATCCATTTATATTAAATTTTAGAACTAGTATAAAAACTAGGTTTCTTTGAATTCAGAATTTGTGGAATGAAACCAGAGCAATCCTTAGGGAGGGAATCTATATCTCAACACTTTTATTACCAAAAACAAATAAAGGAACAAATCAATTAGTTGGGAAAGCAATTAAAATTACTAGAAAACCAACAGATTGATAAAATCACAATTAAACACCAAAAGAGAATTTCTGGAAGGCAAAAAATTCCATATCCACTTAAATTGAAAACTAAAAAAAACTATTGAATTAACTAGGAAGTATTTTAAAAAATAAAACAGATGAATAATAAGCAAATGTATTAAGAAAAAAACAAAGTGCCATATCAAAAATGAAAAAGAATTCAAAACAAATGAAAACATAAAAACATGAAGAAATCAGAATATTAGAAATTATTTTATACATACCAACAGAACCAACAATTTAAATTAAATTCTTAAATATTCATTTATGTTATAATGATAGTCAAATACTTATAGAAGTAGAACAAGAAAAATAATTTAAGCAATTCAATTTCAGAGGGAAAAATTGAAGTCATAAATTAACTTCCCGAAGCAAAATCTCTAGGGCTAGTTGGATTCATAAGTGAATTCTATCAAATAGTCAAAGAACAACTAATTCTAATGTTATGTATCATATATTATAAGCATATTATAAATTTATTTATATAAAATTATAATATCATTAAATATTAACACATTAATAATTATATACAATATAAATAGATGATATATTATAAATAGATAAAGAAATAGATAATAATACATTATGGACATGCTATAATATATAATAAATTATAACTATATAATACAAATATATAAGAATATATTATATTATAAACATACAATATGTATTTTGAAAAAGTAGCATAAGAACAGTTTCTACTAAATCCTTTATATGACACCTCTGCCCTTTCCCCTACTGTTCTACTATTGTTGCTGCAAACCCAGAAAGGGGCTGTATAATATTAATGGATATTTTATTTGTTTCTTAAATTGACATGGACAAAAAAAATCATAAATGAATGGCAAGTCCACCGGTGATAAGCCTTTTTGTACTTACTCTATTTGGACTGGTCTTCAGAAAGCTGATTTTGAATTTTGTCGTGGTGTACTTAATGCCTTTCCGGTGTGGTAGATCTCTTCGGAGCTTAGTCTCCACTGGAATAGTACTGAAGAATCTAGGGTTATCTCCACACTACAACGATGCCTCAAAATATAGCTTTTAGAAAGATTACCTATCATCTGCTGGAAAAGTCCTCAAATCTATCTTACTGTATTTCCAGTGGGCCATAGGACAACTTTAAAAGGTAGATCAGACTTAATATGCTCAAAACTGAGCTTATCTAAAACATCCTCCCATCCCGCTATCTACTTCAGAAAATATAGTGCCTCTTTTTGGTTATTTCTATCAATGTCACTGCCATTTACCAATCATCTCATTTCAATATCTTTTACTAATTTATGGCTCTTCTTTCTTCCTTTCCCCCCAGTCAAGTCCTTTAAATTCTAACTCCACAATATCCCCTTGCTTCTGTTTTCCTTTTTATTCTCATTATCATCACCTTTACCAACAGTTTTGTACACTTAGAATATCTTACGTCCCTGTAAATTAAAATTCTACTCATCCTTTGAGACCCAGCTCAAAAACTCATTCCACTCTGAATCTATCTCTATTCTTTATTCGCCACCCCTACAAAAAAAAAGCAACACAAACTTGCTATGGGTTCCCCTCAGAACCCCAATAGGGAAAGGAGCAAGGATTTAATAAGTACTTACTATGTGCTAGGAATGGTGCTCAACACTTTTTTACAAATATCTCATCTGATCTTCACAATAATCCTGTGAGGTTGGTACTATGATGATCCCCATTTTATAGCTGAGGAAACTGAGGGAAACAAAAGTTGAATGATTTGTCCAGGGTCACTTACCTGGTAAATGCTTGAGCCTATATTTGAACTCAAGTCTTCCTGACTCCAGGCCCAGTACTCTATCCAGTGTGCCTGCTAGTTGCCTCAATAATGCCCTTTTTAGACTTTTCTTATAACATTTATCTTATTCATTTTTGTATTATAGTTACATATATACGTTTTCTTATTATGACACTAGAATATAAGCCCCTTGAAGGCAAAACCCAAGTGTGATTCATCCTTTTCTTTTTAATGTCTATCACATTTCCCTACCCATAATAAGCACTTAAAATAGCTATGAAATTGAAATGAATTAATCACTTTTAAATATTTGTATCATATACAATTTGGATGCCTTTGAATAATATTATTAAAATAAGACCAAAGTTTATAAAATGTCATTCATTTACTGTTGCCAGAAAGTTATCTTTAAATCAGTAGCCTTCAGACCAGTTGTAGTTATCTAAAGGATACTCCACTTCTATTTCCATCCATATCCCCTTCAGATCAATTTCTTCTTTGAGGTAAGGAACTTCTAAAAAGTTAAACTTCAGAGCAAATTTGACCTCTCACCTCTTGGGCTTTGGGTTAACAATCCTATTTAGTTTATATTTTCTCTCATGCCATCCCCTTATGACCATCTGTCTGCCACACAAAGTTACAATCCAACATAATGGTATTCAGTGTGATTGACAGTCTCTGTTTCAGTGATGCCCACGGCCAGGACACCATGGGAGTTTGAGGTCAGGATTCAGGCAAGCAGCAGACTAGAGCAGGGAATAAGATTCCCACCTGTCCTGAAAATTACAGGGCTATCTTGGTTTCCTATACCATGTTCAGAATCCTTCCTGTTCCATAGCCATAAAGTCTTAATTTTCCATTACATCTGTTATCATGTATCACCACATCATAGTAATTTGTCATGCAACCAAGTTATAAAATGTGGAAAGCTTAAGTAATCCCTGGCAGGGCTATTAGTCACTCTTTTTTATGAGACTCAGAATTTATTTCCTTTATTTACAGTATTTGGCTTCACCGAAACACAAATTTATGTGAAATTTCAAGGCATCAAAATCCTGAAGTGTTTGCTCTTTGTTTCTTGTATAAGTACTAAACTCCATCCAAGAAAATAAACACAAGTAGAAAGTCAGGGCCTCTTTAATGAGATTCATGATAACTCAAAAAGGATTGTAGTACCAATTCCCCTAGGAAAAAATGAAATATGTTTAAAAAGCCTATTACCTAGAATATGACATGCATTTAGATGAATTATATTACAGCATACAAGCATAAATATCCAGGACAGGCATTGAAGATGGACAATGTATTAGTCCCAGAATTAAAGAATTAAACAAAGACAGAGTTGGACTGCATTAGGGAAATTGTGCAGTGGTTTTATCAAGCCTACATTGTTCTTTAGCATAGAGACCCCCCCCCCTTTTTTTGAGTGTTCTCTTGGCAATGTTGTATAGTTGTGAAAATCTTGGAACTCTATAGTCTCAAAAGAATAAAAAGTGTTGGGACTGAAAGGCAATGAAAAGATACCTGATGAATATAAGTAGGCTGTAGTATGTTTCTAACAATGACCTATATGAGAGAGGAGGTTAAGGGGACATGTATGACCAGAAAAGGATAGGGATTAGTCATGTGGACAAAGCAAAGGTTAACAGATTGAAAATCTGTTTTTCCCATTGGTACCCATAGAACATCAGAAGCTCTAGAGAAAGGCCTCTGCTATATAAACCTGATCCTCTGTGGGAGATATATGGAAAATCATGTATATCAGTAGCACTGGGTGAGAAGGCATTCATAGGTTGCAATATGCATGGATGGAGGTGATAATTACATTCATGAAATCACAGAACATTGGAATACTGAAGCAAAAGTCAAACAATTCCTTCCAGAGGTTTGGGAAGCAATCTCTTTATGTTAAATGAAGTTTTAAAAGCATTTTATATCCTGTAAGATATCTTTAAGCATCTCTTATCTCTTCCTTTTTCTCTGCTCACACCACAATTACACCAGTTCAGATCTTTTAACATCTTGTCTGGACTTTGACAGTAATCTCCTTATTGGTTGTCTTGAATTCACCATCTCCCCCAGTGGTGTGTTAGTGGGGATTTGACCACTGGCTGGGGGTGGTGGTGGAGGAAATATATACACACATTTTTAGGTTTAATGACACACTTTTCCATTTAATCCACATTATTTACCTTTCCTCCATCACCTTCTTGAGTATAGACAATCAACAAAATAAGAAATCAAGCTCTGATTTTGATTTCTAAGCTGTAAATGGTCACATTGAAAATTTAACAATGCTCTGAGCTGTTTCAAGCTGAATTCATCATGCCCCTAACACCTCTCTCTAATGCATCCTTCACACAGCTGCCAGATGGATATACCTAAAGCAGAGGCCTGGTCAGATCATGCCTGTGCTTGAGAGGCTTAGATGGCTTCCTCCAGCTTCTGGGATAACTTCACAGCTTGACATTTTTAAACTCTTCCAACGATCCATCTTTACAGACCAACTGCATGTTACTTCTTTTCATACATTTTACATTCTAGCAATCTAGCCTGCTGGTTGTTCCTCTCACGTGATAGGCTGCCTTCATCTCTGTGATTGGAAGCTATCCTCCTCCCCTTAGACTCTTGGTTTTTCTCAGCTCCCTTAAAGGCTCAGCTTAGCTGCTACTTCCTTCAAGGAGCCCTGCTTAATTCTTAGCTGTAAATACATCACCCCAAATAAAATTGCATATATATGTATGCTACATATATAACACAAACACACACACATTCACATTCACATTCACATTCACATATACATACACACATACACATACACGGACACGGACACGGACACGGACACGGACATGTACATATACACATATACATACACATACACATACACATACACATACACATACATATACATATACATATACATATACATATACATATACATATACATATACATATACATATACATATATGATTTCCTAATTCACGTGCATATTGTTTCCTCTCAGGAAAACTGCATGGCAGTTCCTTAAAGGCATGATTTCACTTTATTTTTCTTTGTATCTCCTCCCACTACCTGGCAAACAGTAGGCAGCTAAGTGATACAGTGGATCGAGTACTGGGCCTGGAGTGAGAAAGATCTGAGTGTGAATGCATCATCAGATACATACTAACTATGTGACCATGTGCAAGTCATTAAACCTGTTTGCATTAATTTCCTCAATTGTAAAATTGGGGTAGTAACAGCACCTATTCACATGAGTTAATATTTTTAAAGCACTTATCATAGTGCCTGGTACATAGTGGGTGCTATGGAAATGCTTATTCCCTTCTCTCCCCATATAGTAGGCACTTAATATATGCATATTGAATTTAATTGAATTGAATCACTTGAGTTCAGAATATTTCAGTAAGTGTTGAGAGCATAGCCCTTGGCATATAGTAAAAGCTTAAAATAAATGCTTGTTGACTGAGTAAGGGAGATGCAAATATAAGGCATGGTCCCTACTATCACGGATTTTTTTTGCTGATTTTTAAAAACTGTAATATTTAATATTAATATTATATTTATATACACACACATATATATACATATACATATACATACATACATACATATACATATATATATATATATATATATATATATATATATATATATATATATATATATATATATATATATATATATATATATATATATATATATATATATATATATATATATATATATATATATATATATATATTTGTGGGACAATGAGGGTTAAGTGATTTGCCCAGGGTCACACAGCTAGTAAGTGTCAAGTGTCTGAGGCCAGATTTGAACTCAGTTCCTCCTGAATCCAAGGCCAATGCCTTATCGACTGCACCACCTAGCTGCCCCCTTTTTTATTTTATTATTTTTTAAATAATCTTAATATTATATTAAAAAGGCATTGCCTCATATACTTTTATTTCATTGATTTCCAAACATTTTTTTTTCTAATGTGAGGTAGTGAGTCCCAGTATCAATCTAAGGCCACAAACAAAAGCCAAACTAAGTATCCTCAGGCTTCAATTAAGTCTTTTCTTTTAAGGGCTTTTGTCCAGGGCTGAATTATAATTGGACAACTTGGACTCAGTTGGACAAATATTTGACTCAGTGTTGGAAATTCATTTTAATTCCCAGTTAACCCACTATGGGGATCCTCTGTCCCCAGACCTATTTTGGAGTTTCTACCAGGCAAACTTCACTAGAGTTGGGTAGACGCTGGATTTAAAAAATGACTTCACGTCCTTGGACTTTACCATGCAAATGAAATAAAAAGTAAAAAGAAGGAAATAAGAAGAGAAAAGACTAGGTGTGTTTGCAGCAAAGTTATTATCCAGGTTGTACCTCAATGCATTTGTTTCAAATACTCTCAGGCATTGAGCTACCCTGCCTTCTATTTATCAACCAGCAAATATTTACTGAGCACATACTCTGACCAAGGCTTCCCATAAGCACTATGGAGGGATACAAAGAATTACTGTTTTCATCAATTATATGAGGGATTGGATTAGCTAATCTCTAAGATTCCTTCAAGCTCTAAAGTCTGTGATCCTAGAATCAATAAAACCCAGTCGTGCCTCTGAGGGAGCTCACAGTCTAGTTTTATCATTTCTGGAGGCTGAAAACATATTATAGCTTTGATGAAATTTTGCCTGAAGTACTATTTACATCGATTCATGTCATGCTTAAACATGGCTATAGTTAAAAGAAAATTTCTCAGTATGTTAATCGATAAATTGAAGACAATCCAGCTGATAAAAAGCATAGTTTGGGTAAAGAGCATTTTCACCTGATTAGTGTGAAAGAAAGCACTATTGTGCACAGTGGGAAAACAAGGAGAGAATAAAGAGAAGGAAATTAATTTTAAAAATCAACTTATTTAATATTAAGAATCAGTGAAGCCATAAACAATCTAATCTTATGGATGAAGATCAGTGCAGTACAGTGGATTTAAACTACTTGGTCTCACAATCCCTTTTCACTCTCACAAATAATTGAGAACTCCAAAGAGCTTTTGATTATATGGGTTATGTTTATTGATATTTACATGATTAGAAATTATAATGGACAAAGATTTAAAAAATACGAATTCATTTAAAATAATAACAAACTTATGACATGTTAATACAGACACTATATTTTATAAGCATTACTATGTTTTCCAAAAAATATTGAAAAGAGTGTAATTTTAAAATATAATTTTTCCAAATCTCTTTAGTCTGGTTTAATAGAAAACAGCTGGATCCACCTATCTGCTTCTGTATTTAATCTGTTGCCATATGTTGCTTTGCTTAAAGTAACTGAAGAAAATCTTGCCTCACACAGATATGTAGTTGGAAAAGGGGGAATCATTTTAATAGGCAAGTAACATCTTAATATTATTATAAAATATTATTTATCATATATATTCCCGGAAATGGACTTGGGGCCCCACACAGGTCTCCAGACTCCATTTTGAGAAACCACTAATCTAGTGTACCTCATATAATTTTTTTTTTAGTGAGGCAATTGGGGTTAAGTGACTTGCCCAGGGTCACACAGCTAGTAAGTGTTAAGTGTCTGAGGCCTGATTTGAACTCAGGTACTCCTGACTCCAGGGCTGGTGCTCTATCCACTGTGCCACCTAGCTGCCCTGAAATAGCTCATATCATTTAAAAGTAGAGTCTTTATTAGCACCCAATTCTTCTGCTCCCCAGTCTAGTGTTGGTGTTATATTTCCCCAAAGTGGAGGCTTCTTAAGGGGTGGGGCTGCCCTTGGAAAGTTAGCTCATTGCCAGCAGAGATTATTTCATTCTTTGTATTTGTAGCATATTACTTGGAACATACTAGGTTCTTAATGAATGCTTGTTCATTGACCTTTGAATCCCAAATGTCTTTTCTTCCTGTCATGACTTGTGATTTCATCTATATAGAGAGCTCCCAAGAAAAGAAACTTCTTTTACCAATCCATATCTTCAATTTACAGTTTTAGAGATTTGCCTCAAGGTTAAGTGACTTGCTCAGTGTCACACAGCCAGCTTGTGCCAGAACTAGTACATGAACTCTGGTCCTTCTGGCTCTGAAGCCAACTCTATCCACTTCAGCATGCTCCTTCTTCCATTGCTTTGTGTCTATTAGATATTTAATAAATATTTGATAAATAAAATTAAATTGAATTCCTACAACAACATTCTGCCTCTTAATAATCTTTTATAGAACAAGAATGAAGGAGAAAGGGACTATATCCCCCATGTTCTTATTTTTTGCCTCATGAAAGGTCATGCTATTATTGCATTGCTACAGGGGTATCTTTAGAAAATGGAATTATTTCTTGTCTCTTATTTCGGGCAGGTTACAACAGTCACTCCCACAGACTTTCAGTCTAGAATACTGACTAGCTGAGGAACACTCTATAACATTATGTGGATTTATCTATCTCTTTAGCCCTTGTGAATTAATGCTACAAGGACAGGCTGTTAAAAGCCTTCTGTTTATCAAGACTGCCATTTATCCTAAAATAAACAGATCTGTTTTAAATTTAGCTGAATTAGCTTCTAAATATCTCATTAGCATTTATAATGGGGCAGAATATTTTAAATGCATTGCTGTTGATTTTTCTCTAAGCTTAGGTCAGTATTGTTTGACTGATTTTTCCTATCAACAACAAACAACAAGCATTTATTAAGCACTTACTATGTGCTAAACCTGGGGAGACAAGAAAAACAGTTCTATCTCTTGAGGAAGTTACATGGAGAATGACAACACAGAAAAGGGAAGGGAGGAAGGGGAGGAATAAAGGAGTCACCCATGCAGGATCTTGGTAGTCAAATATAAAGAGTCAGAAGCAAAGCCAGGAAGGGAGTGAAGCAAGGTTGGTCCTGGTCCATTCCTGAATTCTTTTGGAAGGACCTCACCATTTTGAGAAGGGGACCAGCATGGTAGATGTATGTTCCAACATCAGAAGACACTGAAGTATCTTCTAAGGTTGAGAAGACAACTAAGGCATGGTAGTGATATCCAGAGAGTTCAGAGCACAACTAGTTGGTGTGCTGCTTGGCAATGTAGGTATTTCCCTTTTGTAAATATTGCCACATCATGTCCATTTCTCCTTAGTACTAATACAACCTATTAGTTCAGAGAGGAAACCATGTGTCAAAACAAAGATTTTTGTCACTGAGAAGACGATTCATTGATTGAATGGATTTTTAAGAGTCTGTGTAAATACAACCTGCAGACAGGAGGTATAAATTAATTTGTTCATTTGGAAGATACAAATGTGGAGTCCTACTTAAGAAAATTTTAAATACTTTAGATGGTAGAGTGATTTTCTGATTCATATGGCATCATTCTTCCACGATATCATGGTTGAGATTTCTCATAGGAATAGTATATTATAAACTTAGAGTAAGATGGCTCTCCAACTATCATTCTACCATGTTGTTCTCATTCACCCTGGCTTCTGATTAATTAAATTTTCCGATATTTACCCCATTCCAGAACTACCTCCTTACTCTCCTGCTATGCTACCTGCTCATCCACTAGCTCTAGGTCTGGAAACAGAAAGCAAATGTCTGAAAAGTGCATTTCAATCAATTTGCCCTATGACCTCACTAGCTATCCCTATGACTCATCACATTTATTACTAGAGACTCTATATAAATATATATATATATATATATACATACACACATACATGCATATACATACACACACATATATTTATTTATATTTATATTGCAGGGCATTGAGGGTTAAGTGACTTGCCCAGGGTCACACAGTTAGTAAGTGTCAAGTGTCTGAGGACGAATTTGATCTCAGTTCCTGTGAATCCAGGGCTGGTGCTTTACCCACTGCACCACCTAGTTGCCCCCCTATTTTATATTTTGTAATTATATCTAACCCTTGTTTGGTTAAGAATTTACGTCTTATTCATAGCGATGAAAAAAAGATAATTCTATTCTATTTCTTATGGTTTGATCTTTAATATTCATATTTCCTTTCTATTTTGAATTTATTATAGAATATGGTATTAGATGTTAATCTAAACCTAATCCTTGCTAGACTGCTCTCCAGTTTTCCCCTATGGCTCTTATTAAATAGGAATTCTTTCCTGGGTGATTTTATTTGTGAGGAGTTTTCAAAAACTTCGTACTTGATTAGTAATTACTGATTCTTATGTGACTGGTCTGTTCCATTGTTCTACTTTTGCACTTAAAAACCAGCAGCAAATAATTTTAATGATGGTTGCTTCACAATATAGTTTGATGAATACAAATGTTTTTCTCTCTTCAATGCAACATTTTTCTTCACTTCTCTTGCTATTCTACATCTTTTGTTCTTTCAACTGAATTTTGTTTTCATTTTGTCTATCTTGGTAGTTTGAATGATGTAGCAATAAACCAATAAATTAATTTTAGTAGATGTTATTTTTATCATATTGACACAGCATAGCCACGAGCACTGAATATTCTTCCAGATATTTTAGTTATTCTCTATTTATTTAAAGAGTACTTTGTAATGAAATCTATGCTCTACGAGATTGGATCCCAAATATTGTTTGTGTTTTATGTTTATTTTGACTAGAAATTCCTTTTTCTATTATTACCTCCTGGATTTTTTCTATTATTATACAGAAATTTTGTTGATTTTGAGAATTAATTTTGTAGCCTGGACATTGAATGAAGTTATTACTAGTCTCAGATTCTTTTCTGATTCCCTAGTAATTTCTAAATAAACCATTGTGTCACCAGCAAATATAGTTTTTTCCCCTCTTCTTTACATATGTTTATGCCTTTATTTTTCTTGTCTTATTGCTATTGTTAGCATTTCTAAAATGTATCAACCAATGACACAAAAAAGGAAATACCTTGGCTTTATTCCTTTATTTATTGGGAAAATTTCCAAAGTTTCCCTTTTAGATATAACATTTTTTTTTGTTTTAGATAAATACCTTTTTGACATTAAAAAAAAAGATCTCTGCTATAATTCATAGGGATTTTGGCATAAACTATCATTTTTCTTTGTTGTAGGGTTTTTCGACATTTATTGAAATGATCTATGCTTTTGAATGTTGTTTTGTTAACACAGGTAAGTGTATTGTTCTCCTAATGTTAAACTACCTTTCAATTCCTGGTTTAAATCCATTTTTAAAAAATGAATGATTTTTTGGGAAAAATTGCAATAGTCTTTTTGCCAAGTTTTTATTTAAATTTTTAATGAATAGATATTGATTAATGATAATTCCTCATTTTATCCTTCCCTTATTTAATTACTTTGAGTAGATTTATCTCACAAAAGAGTTTTGGTAGGGTGCTTTCTTTCTCTATTGTGGAGAAGAATTCATGGAGTATATTTATTAATTGTTTATAAAAAGTTGATAGAATTCTTTTCTATTTGAGAGATTTGTTTATCTTTTTTAGTTTGTTTAAAGCTAGTTATTTTTTTAAAAATAAAATTATTTATTTTAACATAATTTTCTTTTTCAATTTCGAGATCAAAACTCTTTTCCTCCCTCTCAATCTTCTCCCACCCACTGAGAAGACAAGCAAAATGATGTCAATTATAAAGGTGAAAATCATACAAAACATATTTCCTTATTAGTCATGTCACAAAAAAAGCAAAAAGGTAAAGAGAGTGATAAAATTATACTTCAATTTGCACCTAGAGTTCATCCCTTCTCTCTGGAGGTGGATAGTATTTTTTCATTGTGATACCTTTAGTATTGTTTTGGATCATTGTATTGATCAGAGTAGCCAGGTGTTTCACAGTTGATCATCATTACAGCATTGCTACTAACATGCACAATAATCTTTCAGTTATTCTCACTTCACTCTGCATCAGTTCCTATAGGTCTTCCTATATTTTTTTCTGACACCATTCCCTTTGTCATTTCTTATAGCACAATAGTATTCCATCACAATCATATGATACAACTTATTCAATCATTCCTAATTTGATGAAAATCCCCTCAATGTCCAATACATTGCCTGCACAAAAAGAACTATTATAAATATATTTGTTGAGGGCGGCTAGGTGGCGCAGTGGATAAAGCATTGGCCTTGGATTCAGGAGGACCTGAGTTCAAATTCAGCCTCAGACATTTGACACTTACTAGCTGTGTGACCCTGGGCAAGTCACTTAACCCTCATTGCCCCTAAACAAACAAACAAACAAAAAACCCAATAAATATATTTGTTGTAAATATAGGTCCTGTTACTTTGATCTCTTTGGGGTGCAGACCTAGCAGTAGTATCACTGGGTCAAGGATTAAGCAGTTTTACAGTCCTTTGGACACAGTTCCAAATTGTTCTACAGAATGATTGGACCAGTTCACTACTGCACCAGCAGTTCTTTAGTGTACAAATTAACCCTCCAGCATGTGTCATTTATGATAGGTGTGGGGTGATTGCTCAGAGTTGTTTTAATTTGCATTTTTCTAATCAATAAAGATTTAGAACATTTTTTTCACATGACTATAGATAGCTATATATATTTCTTCTTCTGAAACCTTCCTGTTCATATCCTTTGACTACTTATCAATTGGGGGATGATTCTTATTTTATTTTATTTTATTTTTTGTAAGGCAATTGGGGTTAAATGACTTGCCCAGGGTCACACAGCTAGTAAGTGTCAAGGGTCTGAGGCTGCATTTGAACTCAGGTCCTCCTGAATCCAGGGTCAGTGCTCTATCCTCTGCACCACCTAGTTGCCCCTGGTTCTTATTTTCTTTTTAAAAAATTTTGACTTAATTCCATATATATATTTGATAAATTCGGTTTTTATCAGAGGAATTTGCTTTAAATTTTTTATTAATTCATTGTCAATGGTACCTTTTAGCAAAATGTAGTTTCCCTGATCATCTCTTTTAATTAGTTCTATTTTTGCTTTTGCTTTGTTTGAGATCATGATTGCAACCCTTGCCTTTTTTTCACTTCACCTAAAGCATGATAGATCTTTCACAGGTACTTTATTTTAATTCTGTGTGGGTCTTTCTATTTCAAATGCATCTCTTGAAACAACATATTGTTGGATTTTGGTTTCTAATTCATTCTGCTATCTGCTTCCTTTTTATGAGTGAGCTCATCCCATTCACAATCACAATTATGATTGTTACTGTATAATTCCCTCCATTATATTTTCCTTTGTCTTTTTTCTTTTTATCATTTCCCTCCTCAAAAGTCCATTTTCCTTCTGACCACTGCCTCCCTTAATTTATCCTCTCTTTTATCATCTCTCCCCCTGCCCCATATCTTTTATTCCCTTTCCTTCTTATTTTCCTATTGAGTAATATAGATTTCTATAACCAACTCTCTGCGCATATGTGTGTGTGTGCGTATTCTTACCTCTTTGAATCAATTCTGATAAGAATAAATTTAAAGCATTATCTGCCATTCTCCACCCCCATTATCTCTTCTACTATAAAAGTTCTTCTTTGTGTGTCCCTTTTATGTAAAAAATCCCCCATTTTATCTCCTTTCCCCTATCCTCCAATGTATCCCTCTTTCTCACTTATTTATTTATTTATATAGAGATCATACCAAAATAGTAGCCTCATACTCATACCCTCTTTGGAAACTCCTTCTAACTTTCTGCCTAATGATAAAGTTCTTAGGAGATACATGTATCTTATTCCCATTTAGGAATATGACTTTATTGAGTCACTTATGATTAATATTTCATGTTTACCTTTCTAAGTTTCTCTTGACTCTTTCATTTGAATGTCAAATTTTCTATTTAGAGCTGGTCTTTTCATGAGAAATTTTTTAAAATCCTCAGTTTCATTAACTGTCCATTGCTTCCTGAAGTATTACACTCAGTTTTTCTGGACAGGTTATTCTTGGTTATAGTCTTAGCTCCTATGCATTATGGATTATCATATTCCAGGGCCTTCACTCCTTTAAGGTGGAAGCAGCTAAATCCTTTGTGATCCTGACTCTGGCTCCATGATATTTGAATTGCTTCTTTCTGGCTACTTGCAATGTATTCACTTTGTCCTGGGAGCTCTGGAATTTGGTTATAATATTGCTTGGAGTTTTAACTTTTATCTCTTTCAGGAGGTGATCAGTGTATTCTTTCACTTTATTTTACATTCTTGATCTAAGATGTTGGGAGAGTTTTCCTTTATAAGTTTTTGAAATATGATGTTTAGGCTTTTTATTATCATGGCTTTCTAGTAGTCCAATAATTATTTTTTTAATTATGAAAGTATTTTATTATTTTCTAGTTACATGTAGAGATAGTTTTCAACATTTGTTTTTATAAGATTACTAGTTTCAAATTTTTTCCCTCCTTCCCCTCCCTCCCCCCCTCCCCAAGACAGCAAGTAATCTGATATAGGTTATATATGTACAATTACATTAAACATATTTCTGCATTAGTCATGTTATAAGAGAAGAATCAGAGCAAACAGAAATTACCTCAAAGAAGAAAAACAGCACCAAAAACAAAAGAAATACTATGGTTCAATCTGCATCTATATTCCACAGTACTTTTTTTCTGGATTTGGAGAGCCTTTTCCATCATGAGTCCTTTGGAACTATCTTGTACCATTGTATTGCTGAGAAGAATCAAGTCTATCACAGTTGATCAACATGTAATGTTGATGATACTGTGTACAATGTTCTCCTGGTTCTGCTCATCTCACATCATCAGTTCATGCAAGACCTTCCAGGTTTCTCTGAACTCCTCCTGCTTATCATTTCTTACACCACAGTAGAATTACATTACATTCATATACGACAACTTGTTCAGCCATTCCCCAATTGATGGGCATCCCCTCAATTTCCAATTCCTTGCCACCACAAAAAGAGCAGCTATGAATATTTTTGTGCATGTGGGTCCTTTTCCCTTTTTTATGATCTGTTTGGAAAAAGACCCAATAGTGTTATTGCTGGGTCAAAGAGTATGTATAGCTTTATAGCACTTTGGGCATAATTCTAAATTGCTCTCCAGAATGGATGGATCAGTTCACATCTCCACCAACAATGCCTAAGTGTTCCAATTTTTCCACAGATTCTCCAACATTTATTATTTTTGTTTTTTGTCATATTAGCCAATCTGATAGGTGCCAGGTGGTACCTCAGAGATGTTTTAATTTAAATTTCTCTAATAAATAGTGATTTAGAGCATTTTTTCATATGGGAATAGATAGCTTTGGTTTCTTCATCAGAAAACTGCCTGTTCCTATTCTCAATTGGGGAATGACTTGGATTCTAATAAATTTGATTTAGTTCCCAATATATTTTAGAAATGAGGCCTTTATCAGAACTACTGACTATAAAAATTGTTTCCCAGTTTACTGCCTCCCTTCTAATTTTGGATGCATTGCTTCTGTTTGTACAAAATTTTTTTTAATTTAATGTAATCAAAATCATACATTTTACATTTCATAATATTCTCTATCTCTTGTTTGGTCATAAATGGTTCTCCTTTCCAAAGATCTGAAAAGTAAACTATTCCTTCCTCTCCTAATTTACCTATGGTATCAGCTTTTATGTCTTAATCATGTACCTATTTTAACCTTATTTTAGTATAAGGTATAAGATGTTGGTCTATGCCTAATTTCTGCCATACTATCTTCCAGTTTTCCCAGGAGTTTTTTGTCAAATACTGAGTTCCTATCCCAGAAGCTGGAGTCATTGGGTTTATCAAATAGTACATTACTAAAGTAATTTACTACTGTGTCTCCTGTGCCTAACCTATTCCATTGATCCTCCAATCTATTTCTTAGCCAGTACCAAATAGTTCTGATGACTGCCACTTTATATTAAAGCTTCAGATTTGGTACAGCTAGCTCACATTCCTGTGCATTTTTTTCATTATTTCCCTTGATATACTTGACCTTTTGTTTTTCCAGATGAATTTTGTTATTATTTTTTCTAGCTCTATAAAATAATTTTTAGGTAGTCTGATTGGTATGGCACTGAATAAGTAAATTAATTTAGGTAGAATTTTCATTTTTATTATACTAGCTTGTCCTATCCATGAGCAATTGATATATTTCCAATTATTTAGATCTGATTTGATTTGTGTGAAAAGTCTTTTGTAATTGTTTTCATAGAGTTCCTGGGATTATCCTGGCAAGTAGATTTCCAAGTATTTTATATTGTCTACCATTGCTTGAAGTGGAGTTTCTCTTTCTATCTCTTGCTGCTGGACTTTGTTGGTCATGTATATAAATGCTGATGATTTATGTGGATTTATTTTATGACCTGCTACTTTGCTAAAGTTGTTAATCGTTTCAAGTAATTTTTGAGTTGATTCTCTAGGATTCTCTAAGTATATCCTCATATCATCTGCAAAGAGTGATTGTTTTATTTCCTCCTTGCCTATTCTAATTCCTTTAATTTCTTTACCTTCTCTGATTGCTAAGGCTAACATTTCTAGTACAATATTAAATAAGAGAGGTGATAATGAACATCCCTGTTTCATCCCTCATCTTACTGTGAAGGCCTCTAACTTATCTCTATTACATATAATGCTTGCTGATGGTTTTACGTAGATACTGCTTATTATTTTAAGGAAAGTACCACTTATTCCTAAACTCTCTAGTGTTTTTTATTAGGAATGGGTGCTGTATTTTGTTAAAAGCTTTCTCTGCATCTATTTAGATAATCATATGATTTTGGTTAGTTTTCTTATTGATGTAGTTGATTATGTTAATAGTTTTCCTAATGTTGAACCAGCCCTGCATTCCTGGTATAAATCCCACCTGGTCATAGTGTATTATCCTGGTGACCACTTGCTGTAATCTCCCTGCTAATAGCTTAAGATTTTTGCATCAATATTCATTAGGGAAATTGGTCCATAATTTTCTTTCTCTTGTTTTGCTCTGCCTGGGTTTGGTATCAACACCATATTTGTGTCATAAAAGGAATTTAGTAGAACTCCTTCTTCACCTATTTTTCCAAATAATTTGCATAACGTTGGAATTAATTGTTCTTTAAATGTTTGGTAGAATTCACTTGAAAACCCATCTGGCCCTGGAGATTTTTTCTTAGGGAGTTCATTAATGGCCATGTTCAATTTCTTTTTCTGATATGGGCTTATTTAAGGATTTAATTTCCTCTTCAGTTAACCTGGGCAGTTTGTATTTTTGTAAATATTTATCCATTTCATTTAGATTGTCAAATTTATTGGCATACAGTTGGGCAAAATAGTTCCTAATTATTGCTTTAATTTCCATTTCATTGGTGGTGATATCACCTCTTTCACTTTTGATACCGGTAATTTGGTTTTCTTCTCTCTGTTTTTTAATCAAATTAACCAATGGTTTATGTATTTTATTGTTTTTTTTTTCACAAAACCAGATCTTAGTTTTATTGATTAATTCTATAGTTTTCTTGATTTCAATTTTATTAATTTCTCTTTTAATTTTCAGGATTTCTAATTTAGTATTTAATTGGGGATTTTTAATTTGTTCTTTTTCTAGCTTTTTAAGTTGCATACCCAATTCATTGACCTCCTCTTTCTCTTTTTTATTCATGTAAGCATTTAGAGCTATGAATTTTCCCCTAAGCACTTCTTTGGCTGCATCCCATAGATTTTGGTATGTTGTCTCATTATTGTCATCATCTTGGATGAAGTTATTGATTGTTTCTATGATTTGTTGTTTGACCCACTCATTCTTTAGAATGAAATTATTTAGTTTCCAATTACTTTTCAGTCTGCCTTTCCATGTCTCTCTATTACATGTAATTTTTATTGCATCTTGATCTGAGAAGGATGCATTTACTATTTCTGCCTTTCTACATTTAACTATAAGGTTTTTGTGCCCTAATACATTGTCAATTTTTGAATATGTGCCATGTACTGCTGAGAAAAAGGTATATTCCTTTCTATCCCCATTCAGTTTTCTCCAGACATCTATCATATCTTACTTTTCGAACATCCTATTCACCTGTTTTATTTCTTTCTTATTTATTTTGTGGCTAGATTTATCTAATTCTGAGAGGGGAAGATTCAGATCCCCCACTAGTATAGTTTTGCTGTCTATTTCCTCTTGTAACTCATTTAACTTCTCCTTTAAGAATTTGAATGCTATACCACTTGGCACATAAATGTTTAGTATTCATATTTCTTCATTTTCTATAGTACCTTTTAGCAAGATGTAGTTTCCTTCCTTATCTCTTTTAATTAGATCTATTTTTGCTTTTGCTTTGTCTAAGATAAGGATTGCTACCCCTGCTTTTTTTACTTCAGCTGAAGCATAATATATTCTGCTCCAGCCTTTTACCTTTATTCTGTGTATATCTCTCTGCTTCAAATGTGTTTCTTGTAAATAACATATTGTAGGATTCTGGTTTTTAATCCACTCTGCTATTTGTTTCTGTTTTATGGACAAGTTCATCCCATTTACATTCACAGTCATTATTAATAGCTGTCTATTTCCCTCCATTCTTTTTACCCCCTTTGTACTTTATCCTCCTTCTTTCACCCTTCTCCTCCTCACTTCTTACCTCTGCCTCCCTCAATGTGCCCTCCCTTGTATCTACCCCCTCCCTTTTCTTTACCCTTTTCTTCCCTGCTTCTGCCCTCCCTTCTATTAGCCCCCCCTTTTTTCCCTTTCCCTTTTACTTCCCTCAAGCATATGCTAAGCTTCTTTATCCAAATGAGCATATATGTTATTCCCTCTTGGAATCAAATCTAGTGAAAGTAAGGTTGAAGCAATGTTCCCCCCTCTCTTATTTCACTCTATTATAATAGGCTCTTTGCACCTCTTCATATGATGTAATTCAACCCATTCCATCTCCCCTTTCCTCTTCTACCCATAAAATACTTTTTAAACCCTTAATTTTCTTTTTATCATCACATCAAAGATAATTTATATTTATACCCACTGTGTATAATCCTTCAGTCTGCCCAAATACACACACACACACACACACACACACACATACACATACACACAGAGTTCTCAAGAGTTATAGGTATTATTTTCCCATGTAAGAATGTAAACAGTTTAACCTTATTGAATAACTATTTCCTCCTTTTTTTACTTTTTTAACCATCTCTTGAGTCTTGTATGTTAAGATCAAATTTTCTATTGAGATCTGGTCTTTTCATCAGGAAACCTTGAAAGTCCCCTATTTCATTGAATCTCCATCTTTTTCCCTGAAAGAGAATAATCAGTTTTGCTGGGTAATAGATTCTTGGCTGCAATCCAAGCTCCTTTGCCTTCCGGAATGTCATATTCCATGCCTTGTGATCTTTTAATGGTGAAGATGTCAGGTCCTGAGCAATCCTGACTGTGAATCCATGATATTTAAATTGCTTCCTTCTGGCTGCTTGGAGCATTTTCTCCTCCATCTGGTGATTCCGGAATTTGGGTACAATATTCTTTGGAGTTTTCCTTTTAGGGTCTCTTTCAGGAGGTGATTGGCGGATTCTTTCAATGATGATTTTATCCTCTGATTCTATAATATCAGGGCAGTTCTCCTTAATAATTTCCTGGAATATGGTGTCTAGACTCTTTTTCTGATCATGGCTTTCAGGCAGTCCAATGATTCTCAAATCGTCTCTCCTGGATCTGTTTTCCAGGTCAGTTGTCTTTCCAGTGAGGTATTTCACATTTTCTAGCTGCCCCTCTCAATTGATTTTTTAAATCCTTTTTGAGGTCTTCCAAGAAGGCTTTTTGTTCTTGAGACCAATTCATCTTCCCTCTTGAGGCTTCACATTTAGGCAATTTGAGAATATTGTCCTCATCTGAGTTTGTGTTTGTCTCTTCCCTGTCGATACAGAAGCTTTCAATGGTGAGAGCTCTTTTTTGTTTCTTGCTCATATTGCAACTTATTATTATTATTTTTTTAAGGTTGAGGTCCACTCCCTGGTTACCAGGGTCACTGTTTCAGGCTTCTTGTGTTGGGAGATAGGGCCTGTGTCACTGGCTTTCTGCTCTGAGGCCTCTGTGGCCTATGGATTTCTCCCCACCCTGGGCTTGCTTCCATTGTGCACTGGGATAGACAGGCCTGGTTGATCCTGTCCTGTGGGGGGCCCCTAGCTGGCAGTCTGCTCTCTCAGCTGGTGCTGGTGGATCTCACCACTGGACTGCTGTGCCACTAGCCCACTGAGCCAGGATCAAGGGCCTCAGTTGCTTCCTGCTGACTGTCGCCAACCCCTTGCATGCTTCACTGACCTCAGCACTCCTCCCCTGCCTGAGTGAGATTGATCTTTCCTGAAGTCTTTTAAATTATCTCCATTTGGAAGATTGTGATCCTCTTTCTTTTTTGTAGGTTCTGTAGTTTCAAAATCTGTTTAGATGCTTGATTTAATGTTGTTTTAAGGGAAATTTGGGAGTGCTCTTGCAGCTGACTATAGTCCAATAATTCTTAAATTATCTTTCCTGGGTAAATTTCCAGGTCAGTTATTTTTCCAATGAGATATTTCATGTTTTCTTCTACTTTTTCATTGTTTTGACTTTGTGTTATTGTTTCTTGCTGTCTTATAGAATCATTAGCTTCTACTTGCCCAACTTTAATTTTTAAGGAATTATTTTTCTCAGTGAGATTTTGTACCACTTTTTCCATTTGTCCAATTCTGCTTTTTAGGGAGTTCTTTTATTCAGTGAATTCCTATACCTCATTTCCCTTTTGACCTATTTTGATTTTTAAGAAGTTCTCTTCTTCTGTAATTTTGTGCATCTTTTACCAAGCTGTTGACTTTCTTTTTACATTTTTTTTTTTGTATCACTCTCATTTGTTTTCTTGGTATTTCACCTACCACCCTTAGCTTTCTTTTTACCTCTTCTGAGAATTCTTTTTGTGCTTGGGTCCAGTTAACATCTTCTTTGAAGTAAAAAAAAAAAAACTGTTTTCACAAGTGTATGTCTTGGATTTCACTGCTATAACAGTACCTTTCATTGGTTAAGTTCCCCTTTTTGTTTGTTCATTTTTTGACTTTCTTCTTTTTGTTAAACTTGAACTTTGCTAACCTGGCGATAGGAATGGAGGTGGAGAGATATAATCTTAAACTTTAGGGGTTTTTTTGTGCTGCTATCTTCAGAGCTCATTCTGGGAAGTGGGGGTCAGCTAATTTTTGGTTCATCCAAGTGGTGTGACCTGGGGAGAGTCAGTTACTCCTCTCCTGGTCTGGGCTCTGGTCTTTACACATGAAGCTCCCAGCTTCCCTGTAACTGCAAGTGCTAGCACTCTTTTTTTCTTTGGAACTATGACCTGCCTTCCTGCAGCCACAAATGCTAGTGCTTCTCTCTGTCTTGGAACTGTGACTAAGATTCATGTACCCTTGTGACTGACCAGAAGCACTCCTCTATGTCCAGTTATAGGACAGTTCCAATTCCAATGACTGGAACCCAGAACTGCTTATGGGCAACAGAGTTGCCAATCAGCTCCATCCTCAGTTTTTTCACCTGTAAAATGATTACAAAACAAATGAAATTTGTTTTATCTGAAATCCTAATGTCATAAAAGTCTGTGACCAGATGAAAGTAAAATAGTATCTGTATTATTCTAAACAATTTGTCGAATTGGGAATGTTAATGGTTTAGGAGGGGAGAAAGGTATTTTGAGCATTTAGTTATGGGAGTTTTGACTTTCCTATCTTCTGGATGTGTGTTTTGACATTCCTTGCCACCATAGTAACTTTCTATAGTCAGAATTTTTTCTGTTGTTTGCTCATTGTCCCAGGCTATTTCTTGACTTTTAACAATTTGTTTAGGTTGGGACTGCGCTAACAGGGTGGAGGGGGTACTGTTACAAGCTTCAGGGTTTTATTATTATTATTTTTAGCTTTTTTTTAGGGACCTATAATTTTTGGTTCTTCCAATGTGGTATGAGAAATTAAGTAGATAGGAGTTTCTGCTGGAGAAGAAGGGAAAATTTGGTGAAAATTGGGCTGAATATGGAAGAAAAGCAAAACTAGAGCCCAAGTAAAATTAGTAATTTAAATTTGAAATTTACTCAAGATCCAGAAACCTTTACCCAGTGACTCTTTAAACTTCAATTTGTATTTTTAGAGTTTTCACAGGTGTTTTGTCCATTTCATAATTTTTCACACTACTTTCTATTATCTAGTTCCTTCTAATTAAAATACTTACAATACTGCTAATGTGTTTATATATATACACACATATATATATAAATATATATATATATATATGTATGTATATATCCATACACATACACACACACACAAATCTTGTAGGATGGGAATGTTATAATATTAGCTTTTATTCCCTTAAATTTTCTTCATGCCTTTTGAGCCACCATATTTCTATGTTAAATTGTTTTTAATAAGTGCTAAATGATTACAATACATGAGGACTGCAGGCATATAATATTTATAGACCAGAATTCTATTTTAATATCCTTCTTTTCTCTCCTTCCCTCCTTTCCTCCCTTTCCCCCTCCCTCCTTCCTTCCTTCCTCCTTTGCTCCCTTTCTTTCATGACCATGTTTTCTTTTTGCTTGATTAAGAATTAGCCCTCTAGCCATAGATCTAAGAGATATCTTTTTTCATGATTTCTTCTTTATTTATATATAATATTTATGTTCTATATCCTTTTGGAGCATATTATGTTACATGGAATAAAATATAGATTGAACCTAATTTTGGACAAACTACTTTCCAGTTTTCCCAAGAGTTTGTATCAAAGGTAGACTGGCGTAGTGGATAGAGAGCTAGCCTTAAAGTTAGGAAGACATAGTCTCAGTTCCTGCATCTGACACATGCTGACTTTTTGTAACCTTAGGCAGCAATTTAACCTGTCATTGCTCTAGGCAGTTCTATATGAGTTACAGAGAAAGTGCCAATCTCCATTGGTAGATTGAATTTCCTTATCTGGGTATTCTCTACACCAATGAAAGTACATGTGCAGTCACTATCCTTAGCTTGTCAAATTGAGTCCTTTCCCCAAGGGTTTATATTACTGGGTTAATCAAACATAGTCACAGCTCGCCATTGTTTTTAATTGTGGCTTAACTTGTCTGTTTCTTCAATCTACTTTTCCATTTGTTCCTTAGTACCAAATGGTCTTGAAGATTATTGTATTTTAATATAATTTGAAATCTGATATTCCTATTAATTTCCATTCTAAAAAAAATCCTCTTGAGATTCTAGACCTTATATTTTCTCAGATAAATTGTATTATTTTGTTGTTTAGTGATCTTTTCATCATTTTATACTGATTCCATTCCAGGTGGACATCATACATAATCCAGAAATAGGGACATGAGCCTACTGTGACTGGTCAACTATAGATAGTGTGCAGATATCACATTTGAATTTCACAACAATTCTGTGAGTTAAATACTTTAGGTATTAATCACCCCTGTTTTTGCAGATAAGGAAACTGAGGCTTGGAGATATTGAGTGACTTGCCCAGGGTCACATAGCTAGTTAACTTTCAAAAGCAGGATTTAAACCCAGTTCTTTCCAGCTTCCAAGTCCAGGAATTTTTCCTGTTAGGCCACGTTGACTCTCATCATGGCATTTAGAAACATGTATTAAATAATTAAGATGTTGGGGCAGCTAGGTGGCACAGTGGATAGAGCACTGGCCCTGGATTCAGGAGGACCTGAGTTCAAATGCGGCCTCAGACACTTAACAATTACTAGCTGTGTGACCCTAGGCAAGTCACGACCCCAATTGCCTCACCAAAAAAAAAAAAAAAATTTAAGGATATTCAGGGCGACCTGAAACATGTTGTTGGAAGAATATGAGAAATTTTATTAGAATAAAATTGACATAAAGTTCCTGTTCATCCATTAAAACTTAAATATATTTTGTAGTAGCATCAGCAACTGTAAAGTTAGTGGTTTGTGACTAAAACTCCCATCCATTCTCTCAGGCCAATGTAGGAGAATAGTGCCAAGATGAGAATATGTGATGGATTAAGAATTGGAAGGGTCTAGGAAAGGGAACCAAAGGAATGAAGATTTGGGGGCATTTCTCATAGCCTGTAATTTAAAGAAAAAACTATGTTATAATACTGAGAAAAATTGCAACACTTAAAAATGAAAATTACTTAAAATTTTTTATTTACCAAAGACATTTTAATTATTTTTAAGTCTAAAATATTTAACAAACATTATTACTGCTCCATTTTAAGTTTTAGAATGTGACAAGGAATTACAAAGTTGTAAAAACAAAACTAAATCCAGAAATATATATTGTAAATAGAAGGGAACTGTAATAAATATAATTTTAAAAAGAACTTGGGAAAAGCTCTAATTGAAATATAAAACTTGACAAAATAAGGCATTTCTCCAAAATAACATAAAACACAGAGTGACACTGCAGAGATAATGTGTGGTGCAGTGAATAGTACAGAATTTGATTATAAGATGACCTGGATTCAAATCCAACCAGGGAAACTTCAGTTCTGTGATGATTGACAAATCATTACATCTCTTTCAGATTCATATATGCCTTGAAAACTTACCTACTGAGTTAGAAATTAGCTTCATCCATAGTTGTATTAACTGACTACTAATAACATCACACATATTAACTGTCATAATGGTAGGTGTCCCAGTACAGAGCACTGCCATTTGGGAATGGTCAAACAGAACAGTTTGATTTTGAGAAGTGATGGATGTTTTCACATGAGGAAGAATTTTCAGGTTCTTGTTTGATATTTGTAGGAATATGGAACGGGCCACAGATACCCAGAGTTCTTACTACTTAAACCACATGTTTCACTTGTAGGTCTTGCTTTGGTAAAGGATTTGAAAGTGGCTGTGGGGCATTATGGACAGAGTAATCAACTGGGGTAATGAGACGTGGGCTGGAATTCAACATCAGACAGTTATTGGCTCTGTAACCATTGGCAAATGAGTCTCAGCCATCTCATGAGTAAAATGATAGTAATAGTACTACTACCAAAGTTGTGAGGAAAAATGTTTATGCAGGCAGCTAAGTAGCTTAGGCTAGCATATTGGATTTGAGTTCTGGAAGACCTGAGTTCATATCCTACCTCAAACACAAAATGGACAAGTAATTTTTTCTTCATTCATTACATTTATTGTTCTGTCAATTTTATTAATATTTTTTCTTCAGAAACAATTTGCATATTCATTATTTTTAATTTTTATAAACCTATGAGGGGACAGGGAGGGAATAATCATTTATTAAATGTCACACACTATGCTAAGTGCTTTACAAATATTATTTCACTTGATCCTCACAACAACCCTGGAAGGAAGTTGCTATTTTTATCTCCATTTTACAGTTGAAGAAACTGAGGCAAACAGAGGTTAAGCGACTTGGCCCAGGGTTATACAGCTGCTAAGTGTCTGAGACTGAATTTGAACATCAATTTAAAAAATCAATCAACAGCCAAATGTTTGAACTCAGGTCATAGTGACTCTAGTCCTATATAAATTTTCTACATTAGTGGACAAGTCATTTAACTTCTCTCATCCTCAGTTTTCTTATCTGCACAATAAGCATGTTAACAGCACTATTTTTTTAAACCTTAAAGCACTATATGTGTGAACTATTGTTTTATTATATGATACTATAAAATGTTAATCACTATTAAGCCAGACCTCTAAGACCTTTGACAGGGAGGATAGGTATTTCTATAAAGGCTGTTTTCAACAGGGGTCACTTAAGTTTTCTGCTGCTAACTACTTTACTTCTACTACTTTGGGTACTCTTTGATAAGAAAAGAATGGCTTGGGCTGTCCATGTGTCCTAGAAATCAGGGCTTCAGATTCACAGTAACAAGTCCTGGACTAGAAGACTTCAGAGTTATGTCATTATAAAGGTTATGCCCTGATATCCTCCAAATAATTGTACAATCAAACCTACATCTTTCTGCCTTGTTGATTAGAATGTCATGTGGGACAGAAGCAAAAGTCTTCCTCAAGGGCAGATATGGTATATTTATTGCTTCCTACTTGTCTCTGAGCCCAGGCACTTTATCATCATTGTGATACAAGTTAATAAGAGCCAAATAAATCTTTGATGCTTTTGGCTGACCCTTCCATTAACACGAGCCACTGCAAAGTCATAACAAACCACAGTCCAAGAAGGATTTGAAGGAATTGGCAAGGTTCGGAAAAGAGTACTCAAAGTCAATTAAGGGTTATGGAAAATATGACCTATGTGGAAACGTTAAAGGAACTGGGGCTATTTGAGAGAAAGGGAGTCAGAGAGATGACCTAATAATTGTCTTCAAAATTTTGAAGATTTTTAATGTGTATTAACCATTTGTTAACCATTACTACTGAGAGTACAATAGGGAATGTAAAGAGTTGATCAAGGGAGCTCCCCCTCCACCAGTCCAGTAAAGCATTGACACTTTGATAGTATCTTCATACAGAATGAATCAGTATGCTCCTTTATCACTCCTGGAGGTTGAGTTTTGTTGAGAGGGGCAACAGAAAGAAGAATTGCTTAGCTCCCACTATTGTGGAGAAAATCCACTTCTTTCATCTGTATTTCCAAATATTTCAACTCCAACAAGACCCAGTCTTGGAACTGGGGCTGGTACTGAGCTGTCATCATCCATGAACGACTCCTTGATGAAACAAACGAATTAAAATAGTTATTATGGATTTAGTATGTACAAAGCACTGTTCTCAGAGCTGAAGATATGAATAGAAAAACAAGACACAGTTCCTAATCTTGAGGAGATCACATTCTAATAATGCAAGAGGATTCATAAAACACAGATCAGTTGCAGGGCAGATGGGAAATCTTACGAATCTTTAAGGTACAGCAACAAGTTTCTTTATTGTAATTTGCACTGACCATATCCATTTCTAATGTGGAACTATTTGACAGTTCCAAGGACTTTGCTGGTGATAACTTTCTCCTTAACATGTTCAGTACCTTTGGTTCCTGAGAAGGCAAGGGCTGAATCATCTGAAAATGCAGTTTCTTGGGAGGAAAAGAAGAAAGTAAAGAAACATCTATCAATTGCCAACTATCAACTATCATCTATCAACTGCCAGACACTATGCTAACTGCTTTGCAAATATCATTTCATTTGATCCTCACAACAACCCTGGGAAGTAGGTGCTATTATTCACATTTTACAATTGAGGAAAGTGAGGCAGACAGAGGTTAAATGCCTTTCCAAGGTTCACACTATTAGTAAGGTTTTGACTTCCCCATAGTTTCCCTATAGGCATTTAGGTGTCTCTGTAGATAGAGCATTGGTCCTGGAGTTAGGAAGATCTGAGTTCAAATCTGGCCTCAGACACTTACTAGCTGTGTGACCATGGACAAGTCACTTCACTTTGGTTTGCCTTGATCCACTGGAGAAAGAAAAGGCAATCACCTTGAGTGTCTTTGCCAAGAAAATCCCATGCACAGCATTAGTGTGCTATGGTCTATGGGGTCATAAAGATTCAAACATGACTGAACAACTTAGATTCCCTATGTCTATAGGTTTTGGCTCCCTTGGACTATGGCCAGGCTGGAAGAAGGGCTTGTGGTCTGATGGATGCTGCTATTCTTGGGGCTT